>NC_064862.1:64742757-64892757 GCF_024139225.1 Suncus etruscus | reverse complement strand
CCTCCCCTTTTGAAGAAGAGGCTAGCACAGGATGTTCTCACCAACATGTTCTCACCCAAGATGTGGGCTAGCACCCCTCAGAAACACGAAGGGGAGGATGTTCCCACCAATATGCCAGGAGGTGGCAAAAATAATTAAGCAACAGGTTAAGGTTATGATGTAGATCCTAGTAAAAACTACAAAGTATTCTTAGAATAGATACCAAGTGGCTGCTTTGAGCAAATGTTAAGACTGAAACCCTATATATATTGCTTGAATATTTGATTTGGGGTCCTTGTCTAAAGTCCACTGCCTTGGACAGGCTTGGACCCCAGCTAACTGGAAAATAAACTTACATTTTGCTATTAATTATTGAAACTGGTTCCTGAGTTCTGCACTGTGGGGGAAGTTTGATTCTGGACCCTAACAGGGCGAGATACAAATTGAAGGGAGAACACTTTGAATTCCCTTGGTTTCTGTCTAGGCCTCTCACTGGTTCCTGGTTGGTTCAAGTATCTTCAATTCTTGGTCTTTCCTTCCTTGTTTATGTTGACGAATCTCACTTTCTCTTGAAATCCCTTCCCTGCTGGTCTGTGCAGATGCTCTTGGGACAGCTAGGCCTTGAGGCCAGTAGCCCAGCAGCTATTTGTTCCTTTGATCTTCCCTTATTCCCAGGCCACAAGTGGTGACTAAAAACTGCAGCTTTCCTGATGTCAACCTGGGCACAAGTGAGCAGTCAAGAGAAGCTGCTGTCTCCCAGACACAAGTGTGGGGAAAATAAAAAGGGGGTTGGTTGCCTGACTGTTTCCCCTTTAAACATCACTATCCCTGTTCCTTAGTAATGTTCACTTATCAATTTGACAGGCTGCCCCTCCTACTGACAAGATTTAATTTTCTTTTCTTTTTTGTTTTTTAACCCAATCTAAGCTGTACCCAGGGCTTACTCCCAGCTCTGCACTCAGGGATCACTCCTGACAGGGCTCAGTGGACAAAAAGGAGTACCAGGGATTGAACCTGGGTCTGCTGTGCAAAGTAAGCACCCTATTCACTGTACTATCTCTCTGCCCTCCAACAAGTTTTTATTTTATTTTATTTATTATTACTATTTTCTTTATTTAAAGCACCATGATTACATACATGATTGTAGTTGGGTTTCAGTCATAAAAAGAACACCCCCCTTCACCAGTTTAAAATCAACAAGATTTTAAACAATCAATTGTTTTTACTATATTACCTGGCACCTCTTCAGATCTACCCATGTCCTCGGTAATAATCAAATGCTTGTAAAAAGGGGGCAAGCAGGCCTTTATCCCAGAGGAAGGGATGCAATGTTGTTATCTGGTTTTATGTAGTCTTTCTTGGACATGGGCTTTTCTACCCATGGCAAGCTTATCAGCAGGTGCCTGGGAATGTGACTTTAGCCTGGAGTCTGTCCTGAGATTGTCTCCTTTTGAATCCTCAGATGCTACTTATGTCTTATTATCTGGCTGAATTCCTATTAGATCCTATGTTGCTTCATGGGAACAGAAGCCCCTGAGATACCATGGAGGGGCACATACAGAAGCTAATCTTCCCATTGTGCTTGACTGTGGGATTTAAGATTTGTATCTCCTAATGGATCCCAGGAGAGCTTCCTGCATCCTGGGTTTGTGCCTGGAACAAGAAATTGGCTCAACATTCTGTCTCAGAGCTGTGTCATCCCTTAGCCTCCAAACAAAGATTTTTGTTATCTAATACTTGGTCTGTCTCCTTAGAATTACTACTAGTACTACTACTAGGCTGGAGGGGAGGAAAAAAGGAACAAAACAGTTCTGGCTTTTGAGATGATTTCTTACCAAAACTGGTCATTGGCAGGGACTAAAATTAGATTATCCAATTTGGCAGCTAAAACTTTACTTGAGAACCTGGGTGATGTTTCCCAAAGCCACATTAAGAAGCTCCTTGGAAGTGATTCACAGACTCATTATCTTTTAAATAGTTCACCTTCATTTTGATGCAAATTTAAATTGATTTAAATAGCACGGTAATCTGCAACAATAAGCTAAATTTTCTTCAACTGATGTAAAGAGATAGTGTAATTGTGAACACAACACATTAAAGAAATAATAAAATAGAGATATCATTAGGTATTAGAACCCTCCCAACACTGGGACTCCTTATATACGATTACTTTAGTACTTTTCTGTTTGTTTGTTTGTTTGTTTGTTTGTTTTGGGGACACACTCAGCAGCCTTCAGGGGTTACTCCTGGCTTTGTGCTCAGAAATCGCTCCTGGCAGGCTGGGGGGGGAGGGAGAACCATATGGGATTCCTGCATTTGAACCACCATCCTTCTGCATGCAAGACAAACGCCCTACCTCCATGCTATCTCTCCAGCCCCTCCTTTCTTTTCTTTTCTTTTTTCTTTTCTTATCTGATTTTTGGGTCACACTCGGTGACGCTCAGGGGTTACTTCTGGGTATGCTCTTAGAAATTGTTCCTGGCAGGCTCAGGGGACCATATGGAATGCCGGGATTCGAAACACTGTCCATCCTGAATTGGCTGTGTGCAAGGCCTACCGCTGTGCTATCTCTGGAGCCCTGCCTCAGTGCTTTCTATCTGCCCAGATTATAAAGTACCTGGTTCCAACCAGAAATAAAGACATCTGGAGGAGCCAGGGAAATACACAATGGGTAAGGCACCAAACAGCCGAATGTAATCCAAGAAAAAAAACAAAGAAGGAAGGAAAGAAAGAAAGAAAGAAAGAAAGAAAGAAAGAAAGAAAGAAAGAAAGAAAGAAAGAAAGAAAGAAAGAAAGAAAGAAAGAAAGAAAGAAAGAAAGAAAGAAAGAAAGAAAGAAGAAAGAAAGAAGAAAGAAAGAAAGAAAGAAAGAAAGAAAGAAAGAAAGAAAGAAAGAAAGAAGAAAGAAAGAAAAGAGAGAGAAATAGAAAGAAAGAAAGAAAAGAAAGAAAGAAAGAAAGAAAGAAAGAAAGAAATAGGGAGGGAGAGAAGGAGGGAGGGAAGGAGGGAGGGAGGAAGAAGAAGGAAGAAAGACGAAGAAGACGAAGAAGAAGAAGAAGAGGAAGAAGAAGAAGAAGAAGAAGAAGAAGAAGAAGAAGAAGAAGAAGAAGAAGAAGAAGAAGAAGAAGAAGAAGAAGAAGAAGAAGAAGAAGAAGAAGAAGAAGAAGAAGAAGAAGAAGAAGAAGAAGAAATCAAGATGACTGGTTCAAGGGGACTTCAAGCAGTGTTGGGATGGGAGGGGGCATTCTTAGCAATATTTGGAATGCCCTAATGAATGTAAGCCCCACGCGAATGCTCAATATTAGGGCCGAAGATGGTGTTGCAGGTGTCCAAGACGCCACCAGGGTCATCCCCAGTCCCCCTTCCCCTTATGGTCCAGCTCCATGAGGTGAATTTATTAGACAGCTACTTCTTGGCTCTCCCCAAAGCATCCCACCTTCATCCGTGCAAAGTTTGCACTCTGGCCTTCAAGTAATCCCACAGTCATTGATACATGTTTTGACACATAATTTACGCAATCTCCAAGTATGATGGAACCACTTTCTAAGAAAAGCCCTAGGTGAATGCTACTGAAAATAAATATATAAATAAGAGGACATAATTCAAACACTAGATCCTCCTCCACTACGGTCTCCCAGGCTGCACTCAGCTGATTTCTTTCCCCCCCGGGAGTGCAAGACACTCCTTTTGGTTTCATCTCTCGGGAGCCTCTGATTCCTGTCCCCCCTCCCCAAACACACACACACACACACACACACACACACACACACACACACACACACACACACACACACACACACACACACACACAAAACGGGGCTGGAAGGGAACGTGGAGAAAATCGTAAGAGACTCCAGATGAGAGCCTAACTGAAAGGAAAAATGTCTTTCAAGAACAAATATCTCTTTTCATCTCAAATCTGGCAGCGATTTCAGAAATAAAGGAGACCTCCTACCACCGCCACCCTTTTCTTTGCCCACTTCTTCCAGGCAGGAAGATTCTGAGCAAAAATACAAAGGGATCCAACCAGACCTGGGGGCGCGCTGAAGCCCAGAGGAAAGAGGTTAACCTACCGCCTTAACTCCCTCCAATCTTGTTGCTAGAGGGGTATTGGGCACACCCCAGTGGGTTGGGGCTGGGGCGGAGACAGGAGCCGCTCCGCCCCGCTGAGCTCGGCGGAGTCCCGGGAGCGGGTCCAAGCTGCGAGCTGACTCCGAGAGGGCGCCGCGGGGGAGAAACGGATCTTGGGGACTCGGTCGACGTGAGGCATCCCGAGGCGACATGAACCGGGTGCCCGTGTTCCTGAGCGCGGCTGAGGTGCTGCAGCATCTCCGCAGCTCCAGCGTCCTCATCCCGCCGCTGGAGGCGGCTCTGGCCAACTTCTCCAGCGGCCCCCAAGGCGGGGTGGTGCAACCGGTGCGCACCGTGGTGCCCGTCGCCAAGCACCGCGGGTGAGTGAGCGAGCGGGCGACAGGGACCCGGGTACAAGGAGGAGGGGTGCGAGTGGACGAGGGAGGAAGAAAGGGCTAAAGGATTCGACTTGGGGAGAAGGGTGAAAGCAAAACAAAAACAAAACAAAACAAAACCAAAGCCAGCTGCCTTGTCTTATTGATAACCTAGGACTCCAGCGGAGTTGTCACCTGATTTATTCCCTCACTGTCCCCAGCAAAGTTTCACTGCGGGGATGTGAAGGGGCTTGTCAAAAAAGAATGTCATGTTATGGCACTTAGCAAGTTGCGGGACACTTAGCAAATGGCCCAACCGGAATGGCTGTTGTCATTTTAGAGCTAGACTCTCTGCACAGCTGAAGAAAGGATGGTGGGGTGGAGGGTGCTGGCCAGTGGGAGCAGTGCTAAGGAGCAAGGAGATTGGGGGCTTTGAGGAGACGCCCCAATCTTGGTGGGATGTGTTGCAACTGGTCACTCTCTCTCTTTCTAGTTTCCTGGGAGTCATGCCTGCCTACAGTGCAGCAGAGGATGCCCTGACCACCAAGCTGGTCACCTTCTACGAGGGACTGAGCCACGCCTCTACGGTCCCCTCGCACCAGGCCACTGTGCTGCTCTTTGAGCCTAGCAATGGCTCCCTTCTGGCGGTGAGCACCCCTGCCCTTGGGTGGGGGAGGGAGCGGGGTTGGTTCCCTGGACCCAGAGCTGGACTCCGGAGTTAGTTCTCTTAAATTGGAGCAGTTTGGGTTGTGCCCCAGCGGTGCCAGCTGTCTGTGACACTGTGTCTGTTTCCAGGACTCTCCAGGATGCTTTTGTAGACAGTAGACCCACTCTTGCTTCAGGTGGAAATAAGGATCTCACCAATCTAACTTGTCTTCTCACTTCTATCAGGCCTCTCAGACAGACACTTTGAACAGACCTGGTAGTTAAGAAAAACATTTTTTAGAAACTTATACTATGGAAGGAGAAGGGTGTTCTGTCATCCTGCGAGTCTTGCCTGTGGGGTGCACTATAGCAACAGCAAATATCGTAAGACACCAGTAGGTTGTATTTTATTGAGCCCTTCCTTATAAATGTGTTGGGAACTGTTCTAAATAAGTCACATGTATTAATTCTCAGCACTTTTCTCACATAGAGTGTAGTAATATTACTTAATGGTGATATTATTATTTACAATTTGCAGAGATATGGAAACATTCCCAGAGAAGCTATGGCCAACTTACTACCCAGACTTAAAATGCTGACACAGGGACCAGAATAATAGTACAATAGGGAGGGGGCTTGCTTTGCACATAGTTGATCTGAGCTCCATCCCTGGTACCCCATATGATTCCTAGGATGATCCCTGAGCCCAGAACCAGGAGTAAGCCCTGAGCACCAACTAGGTGTGACCCAAAACAAAACCAGGAGTAAGCCCTGGTGGGCACCAACTCGGTGTGCCCCCAAACAAACAAAAAATAATTAAATGAATTAAGTTAAATTTAAAAACTTACACATAGCATGACAAGACTTCAAACTACTCATTGTAGACCAGAGCCTAGACTCAACTGCTGTACCTTGTGTCTGGGCTTTCCTTGAAACCAGGCAGCTGAATATCACCAGAGTGGATTGACTTGATTCCACTCTTCCTGGATCCTTTATCTTCCTTCTTCCTCAAATTCCTGGTTTCCTGGGACATCAGTTTGTTACTCCTCTAGGAAGTATCTTCCAGACATTCTCTGAGGAAGGACTTGGTACTTCCCATTTATGCTCATCCCATGGAGATGGCATCCCTGTTACCCACCAGTGTTGATTCCCCTGTCATGTGAGCACTACCAAAGTTCTGGAACCTGTTCAGTAGGTAAACAATTTACCTGTGAATGGCAAATCTGCCTGATAAGGATCAGCTGAGATGAATTAACATTTGAGGGAAAAACAGTACAAAAAAAGAGTAGTAATTATTAGCAGGGTCTAATTCAGTATTTCCCAGAGAGCTTTAAAATCAGGGTGGCTGTGGAACCAGAACTAGTACCACAAGTAAGGTGGTTGTCTTACATGCAACTTATCCAGGTTCCATCCCTGGCACCACATACGGTTCCCTCAACTCTGTCAGCCACCTGTGCCCACCACTTTAGTCTCAGATCCATTAATCTAAGGGTCAAATATCTTCTCAAAACTTTCTACCAGGGCCCGGAGAGATAGCACAGCAGTGTTTGCCTTGCAAGCAGCTGATTCAGGACCTAAGGCGGTTGGTTCGAATCCCGGTGTCCCATATGGTCCCCCATGCCTGCCAGGAGCTATTTCTGAGCAGACAGCCAGGAGTAACCCCTGAGCACCGCCGGGTGTGGCCCAAAAACCAAAAAAACAAAAACAAAAACAAAAACCTTTCTACCAGAGTGGTAGTAGCTAAGGGTGTCTGAGGTCAGGTTTCAGGGCCATGCACAATGTCAGAATGATTTGCCCATATAAGTTTCTCTAAGAATGCAAGAGCAAAGAAGAAAAATAAACAATGTTTTTAATTAATTTTTACTAAGGAGCCAGGTAATACAGAATGTAAGGCACTTGCCTTAGACACATCCATCCTGAGTTCAATCACTGGCACTCCAAATGATCTCAGAGCCTGCCAAGTTATCCCTGAGCATAGAGCCAGGAGTCAACCATGAGTACAACTGGTGTGGTCCAAAATCAACATAAAAATTAAGTTTTTGAAAAAACATTTGTGTTCTTATAAATTGATGTGCATTAAGTTCAACAATAAAAGTCCATCACAATGACATTGACCCCTTTTGTCCTACTTATCCTCTTTCCCCACCTTCTATTCTGGTATTTACTTATTTTGTCTTTTAGTCTAAAAGTTTATTTTGTTTTATTTAGTTCATCCATTTACTTGTTTACTCTATACATACATAAATGAACTTATACAATATCGTTCTCCCTCTCACTTACTTCACTAACCATAATAGAAAATAGGTGGTTCTTGAAGCTTTAATGTGTGCTGGGGTTTTCATAAAAGCCAGGGCATGTAATCCTCACATAATCCCTCTGAATGGAGAGCATTATTGTATTTACTGGTGAGGATTACAGGGTTGGTTCCAAGTTACATTCCTTAAAAGTGGAGGAATCAGAGCCAGGTTGTACACCATGATCATAACCTTTACTATAATTCTTCCCAAAAGTCACTCTTAGCTTCTGTCACTTCAGTTGTAGACAGAGGCAACAGGCTCACCATATCCCCTTTTCTTCAAGGTGATGGATGGAAATGTCATAACAGCCAAAAGAACAGCTGCAGTGTCTGCTATTGCCACCAAGGTAAGATGAGTGTTAGTTGTCCTCACAAGGTAAGTTTCTGGGTGGCATTGGAGGGCTCAAGTTTGAAACCCCAAGGAAGGTAGAAACTTACTTGGAGTTCCTCTGGGCATAGCTGAAATTCTATCTGACAAATATGGAAGGTCAGTGATTGAAGAAATTTGCTACAGTTAAGGATTGGTATTGAAGATAACTTATATGCATTACTTATTTTCTCACTACCTTGCCATAAATATATTATCTCCATTTTCCATAACTGAGGAATGTGGCTTAGAAACTATACAGGAAATACTCAGGATCACATAGCTACTAAATGGTTGGGCAAGAATTTCAAACCTTACCTTCTTGATTCTCAGAACTGCTTTCTTGCCCCCAACTCCAAAGCATGCTGGGCCTTTGAAATCAGGGTGGTTGCTCCATATGGCAGAGTCCACAAGGTTCAAGAAGTAGAGGTTGAGTTAGGCAAATCCAAACCAGACTTGGGTGTTTATTCAGCCAGTGACAACTGAGGACCTACCACATGCCAAGTACTATCACAGATTTTTGAAGATATGACACTAAACAAAGGAGTGGTATACAGATGCTAACAGACATATACAAAATGAAAATTGAAATGTTTTTAGTATATTTGCTAAAAAAAAAAAAAAAGCTATTTACCAAGAATGAACACCTTCTGAATGTAATCATAAGATACGATTTGCAAAAATAAAGCAAAATAACAACAAAGGAAAATTCCCAACACTATCAACAGCAGAAAAATATAGCATTAGAAAAAGGAAGAAAATAATGAAGACTTACAAGTATTAGGGAGATAGTATATTTAATTGTGCACAAAAGACCTTGTTGAGAAGTTGTCACTCAGTTAAATCTAAAGGAAATGTGGAATTTTTAGAAATGTGAGAGGAAAACATGATGAAGGTGATATTACGCGCTAAATGTCCAGGCATCTTACAAGACAAACAGCCAGTATAGAAATTAGAGTGGAAAAAGATACTTAGAGAACTGAAGATCTTTGGGAACACTATGAATCTGGAATCTTTCACATTAAATGAATCAGAATAGGAACTCGAGTGAAAGGTAGGCATTTATCTTGCATGTCCTTGACCCAGGCATTCATATGATCCCAAGATCCCATATGGTTCCCTGAACCAGCCAGAAGTGATCCTTGAGCAGAGAGTCAGGCGTAAAACTTCTGTACAGCCAGGTATGGCCCCAAAATCAAACTATAAAATGAATCAGTACAAGCTGGAGCAACAAAGATCAAGTGTTCAAACAGTGATATTGTCTTCTGATGCACAGGGAGGGAGCATGTGAGGACTAACCTGGTAATTGTGCAGAAAAGAAATAGATTTGTGTATTCTCTTCACTTAAATGAGTATCTAAAATCATCCAGACTCAACTCAGATTAGAATAACCAAGGACTTCCCTAACATGTTTACTGGAAATTTAGGAACAATCATATTGCTAAAGGAATTTGGTCTATTTCAAAACAATTTTCAATTCATTGACTCAACTTATCTTTGGATTTCCATATAGGGTGCAGACTGATGAGTATAACTAGATATCAGTCATCATGAAACAGTTATTTTGAAGAATTAGATATTAAGATCATATTGATAAATGTGAACGTGTAACTCTGATAAATATTTTGAGTGAATGGGAATGAAGAAGTGCTAAAAGAATGTAGAGAGGCTTAACCTAGTCTGTAATGTGAAACGTCTTTTCCTGTGTAAGGAATATTTGAGCTGAGATTTGAAGGAAAGTAGCAGTTCCCTTAGGTAGAAGGGGAAACTTTCTTGGTAGAGGAGAGAACTTGTGCAAAAATCCTGTGGTTGAAAAACACATGTGTTTGGGAAGCTACAAGGAAGTTATTATGATTGGAAGACAGGATAATAAGAGTTATTACTAGAACAACAAATTTCAAGTAGGATAACCAATCAGATCTTAAGATTTATTTTCAGAGGTTGAAGGTTATTTTTACAGTATCTAAAAGCCCAAGTGTATGTATGTATGTGTGTGTGGGGGGGAATTATTCATTTTTTTATTGAGACCATTGTGAGTTCCAAGTCTTTCACAGTTGTATTTCAGGCATTTAGTGACAGTGAATTAGGGCCATTCCCACCACTAGTACTGACCTCCCTCCATCACAGTTCCCTACATACATCCCATAGCCTTCACCTTTAGCCTCCAGGACTACCAGTGTAAGAGGTCCATTTTGTGTTTAGCTTGTCATAGTTTGGTCTCTTAATTTTATTGTCATTGACTTTGGTTTGAGTATTTAAATCTGACCATTTTTTTCCCAGTCAATGCTCCTGAGATTATAAAAGCTCAAGTGTATTTTGAAGAAAGATTTATAACTAACAACAGAAGAACATTAATTCATTAAGGAAAAAAATCACTTTATTCTCTGTGTTAAAAAGAAACATTAGACTGAAGAATTTGTAATTCTTCAAAATTCTTCAAGAAATTCTTGGGGCCGGGCGGTGGCGCTAAAGGTAAGGTGCCTGCCTTGACTGCGCTAGCCTCGGACGGACCGCGGTTCGATCCCCCGGCATCCCATATGGTCCCCCAAGCCAGGAGCGACTTCTGAGCGCATAGCCAGGAGTAACCCCTGAGCGTCACCGGGTGTGGCCCAAAAACCAAAAAAAAAAAAAAAAGAAATTCTTGAAGAAATTGAATTTATTAAAATTTAATTATTGGAGGGACCGAAGACATAGCACAGTGGCTATGGATGAATGGTAGTTTGAATCCCAGCATCCCATATGGTCCCCCGTACCTGCCAGGAGCAATTTATGAGCACAACACCAGATGTAATTTCTGAGTGCTGCTGGGTGTGACCCAAAAATCAAAAACAAAATAAATAAAAATTCAAGTATTGGAACTTTATTATAACACAAAATGTTATCTCTCCTTCTGTAGCTATCAGAGAAATGAACATCTGTTACTTACTAATATTTAAGTAGACTTTCACATTTGAGATTAGACCCCAGAATTTCAAAATTAACATGGTAAGAAGGGTAAAACACAGGAGCTCAAATTTTGCTACATAAAATTGAAATAAAGCAAAAGATCTTATTTAACACAGATGACTTGAGTGGCAAGTCTGTTTATATGACTATAGGGTATACCAGTTATCATTCTATACATTTCTCAATACAAATCATTTTTCCACCAACCCTAGAAAGATATAGCAATGTCTGGGTCATTTTTGATTGCCGCAACTGGAGGATAGTGCAGAGGATATACTAGCATTGCATGGAGATTTTATAGGAATATTGCTAACTACACACAAATGCAGAGAACTGGAGGAGATAGCTCAGCAGACTGAGTATTTGCTGGACATTCAAGAATCAAACCCAAGCACCACACGGTCACCCCAGTCACCACTAGGAGAAGATCCTAACACTGCTGAATAGAGCAACCAAACAAAAACACAGAAAATCTTCATTAGAGATGTGGCCCAATATGAGTAGAAGGTATCTCTCATACCCAAACACAGGGTATGTCGCCAATATATCGCCAATAAATACCTCTAGTACCAGCTCTGCATGTCTCTTTAAAGTAAAACAGAGACTAGGAAAGAGTCAACAGCCCAAACAGTTAAAAATTCTAATCACAGAGTCTTGGGATATATGGGGATAGACAGAGAAATAGTAGAATGTGTAGGGTTCTTACATTGTATGTATCCAATCTGAACCCAGGTTCCATATCTGGTATCTGGTCACTCTCAAGCTTGCCAGGAATAATCCCCAAGTGCAGAGCCAGGAGTAAGCCCTAAACTCCAGACAGTGTGGCCCAAAAGCAAACAAAATAAATTAAAAAACCAACAACAACAACAACAAAAAAAAAACAACAAAAAACCCCACATGTTTTATTTATGGGTTCCAGATAGTTTTTAGAAGCCTTTCTGAGTTTTTAGAAGTGAGTGCTGCTTATCATGTCCCCAAGCTAGAATGCACAGGAGAGAAAATGTGAACTTGGGAGAATGAAATTTAAACCCATTATGTCACTTCACAGTGGAGGACTCAGAGAAGATGACTTAACCTCTCTAGACCTCAGTTTCGTCATCTGTAATTGGAGAACAATAGTAGGACTATGAACATAGCAACTTATCTGGACTTAGTTGGTAAAGCATTGCCATATACCATAGACTCATATACTGTGAAAACCCCCAACCCCTCACTCTATAGAGGGGAAACTGAAACACAAATTTGTACCTCGATGATGCCCATAAGATAGTGAGGTTGCTGGATGAAGGTAGGACAACTGTTAGCAGCTACTTACTGAATTTATTTTTTACCAAGGTGCTAGTGTTGTCCCTGATTTTTTTCCATCTCTGGTCTTTCAAATAGTTTTTGAAGCCTTCCAGCAGTGAGGTGCTCAGCATTCTTGGGGCTGGGGTCCAGGCCTACAGTCACTATGAGGTCTTCACAGAGCAGTTCTCTTTTAAGGAGGTAAGTTCAAAGAGAGTTGGGAAGACAGGATCAAAGAGCTACCTATGTTGCCTCCTCTACAGCATGGGTGATGCAGAAATTATTAAGTCAAAATACAATCTAGACCAGAGTTTCCCAAATTTATTTGGACAACTGGCCCCTTTTCAGGAAAGAAAATTACTCATTGTCCTCCTGCCCCCTCCAGAAATGTACCTCCTTTTAGCAAACAAACTGAGTGCTCAGTTGAACCCAACACTACTGTCACTCTTCTGGACCTTTCCATCACCACACTAGGAAAAGGGAGTGCAGGCTAACCATATCATCAACTTCTTGGACTATTGCTCTACACCTTCCCCTTTTTAAATTGAAGTACCATGATTGACAAAGTTATTCATATTTGGTTTTAGACATACTCTGTTACAGCACCAGTCCCGCTACCATTGTCTTCTTCCTTTAACAGTTTTCACAGGTTCCCTCACACCCAACCCCAGCCTGCCACCTTGACAGGCACATTTTTAAGTTTAGATCTCTTCTTTTCAGTGTTACTGTCTCTGGTAGTTTGGATATTTCACTATACCACTCGTTTATACCACCAATGTTCTCAGAAGCCCCTGACCACTGCTTCCTTGCTATCTCTTCTTCCCCTCTCAGTTTCTTTCCTTCTCCACACTATACTCTGAGGCCAGTGGTAATCTAGCAACCTCCCTTTAAAACATTGAATTCCATTGTCCAGTTATTCATTTTTTCCACGTATGAATGAAATTATCCTCTGTTATTCTTCGGGCTTATTTTATTATCATATCTTCTAAGTTGTTACAGCAAATTGCAATTTCCTCTTTTCTTACAGCTGCATGGTATTTTATTGTGTATGTGTGTCACATCTTTATCTATCATTGGACATCTAGGTTGATTCCGTTTATATCCTCATTATCATACTAAGTGCTGCAATAAATAATGGTGTGCATATGTCTTTTGAATGAATGTTTTTGTGTCCTGGGGGTAGATATTCAGAATTGGAGTTATCTAGTTGTCTAGAATCATATAGTAGTTTACTGAGATATCACCATACTATTTTCCATAAAGGTTAAGCCAGACAACATTCCCACTGCAGCAGTGGATGAAAGTTCCTTTTTCACCACTCCCCCACCAACAGGGATTATTCTCAGCATTTTGTTATGCGTCATTCACACTAGTGTGAAATGGTTTCCAATTGTCATCTTGATTTGGATTTTCCTAATAACAGGTTTTTCTAATAACTGGATTTCCCTAAGTGATAATGAGCTTTGTTTTATATTATATTGGTCAATCATTGATCTTCCTCGGAGATGTCTCTGTCTATTTCCATTCTCCATTTTTTGATGGGTTTTTTTTTGATTACTTTGTTGTGGACCTTTGTACCTTATATATCCTGGGCAACAAATTCAGTTAGCTGTCTATTAGTTAGCCCATGTTTCTTTTGCCAGGAAAAAACTCTTTAACTCTTTAATTTGATAATTGACCTTCCTTTTAATGGATCATCCAACCTCCCATTAGAAGTGAAGAATTGTGGGAAGGCCTAAATACCCAGTCTCCTATCTTCATTCAATGTTCGATCACATCACAGTTCCACATTTTACTAATTTTAAAGATAACCTATCAAGAAAGGTGGTACTGTTAAACATTCTTGTTACTTGTTTATTTTGGTTGATGATCTAACATAGACATAACATTTATTTCTATATTTCATTATGAGAAATTATTGTTAAAGGCTGGCAGCCCCTACTCGAGACATGAGTCTTATCAATACTCTCAGCTTCCCTCCAGATGAGACCTCCAGATGAGACCTCCAGATGAGAACAGTGTTCCTACCACAAACCTTTTTTCCTCAACATGACAACCCAAACACCTTTTAAGATTCTAACTACCATCTTTCATCTGTTGCATTATTATACTCATCAAACCCTTCTGCTCTTTCATTTTCTATAAACTTTTAGAGATCAATATCCCATGCATAATGATCAGCCAAAACTACTGTGACTTGTGAATCATATAACCTGTTTGACATCAGGATTTGATAACTTGACTTTGCCTGGTTATCATTTGCATTTTACAAACATGAAAACTTAGACTGAAAGAGATTCAGTAACTTAAGGAGCATTATAGGACAAAATAAGGATTGATTTTAGACCTGACTAGTTCTAGAACTTGCTGTGTTAATCATTAAGCAGCTGAGGTTGTGTGTCCCAGGCTAGAAATGAAAAACTTCCCTATTTTTTTTTTAGCTTTTGGGCCATAGCAGACAATGTTCAGGGCTTACCCATGGTTCTGTGCTCAGGGATCACTCCTGATGGGACCTAGAGGACCATATGGGGTGCCAGGGATCAAACTAGTTGGCTACCTACAAGGCAAATGCCCTAATTGCTGTATACTATCACTCCATCCCAAAACTTCCCTAATTATTGAAAGGGGAAAAGGTAGATAAAGGCCATTTTCAAATATCAGTCAAGGTGTCTTCCCAAATTAAGGCTGTATCCTGGATCAAATGTCTGTTCTCCACAGGGAATGATTTAAATACACACAAGTCCTTGCTATGGAGTGGTTGGACTTTTTCTTGGTATGCCTGGATTTGATGCAATATCAAAGACAAACAATCATGGATCCCATGTCTCTCTTGTTTCTTCAATGAAGGTGAGAATATGGAATCGAACTGAAGAAAATGCTAAGAAATTTGCAGGTGCTGTTGAAGGAGAGGTGCGGGTCTGTTCATCAGTCCAAGAGGCTGTAGCAGGTGCAGATGTGATTATAACAGTCACCATGGCAACAGAACCCATTTTGTTTGGAAAATGGGTAAAACCAGGGGCTCACATCAATGGTAAGCAAAATGGTTCCATGAACCATGGGTAAGTGGAGACCAGACCTATGTCTAAACTGAACCAAGGGATGACATTTACAGAGTTATTTCATGCCAAATTACAATGATTTTTCTAGGGTCTTGTAAGTAGGTGAATCCTGTAAAACAGTTCCCTCCAAACTATGAAATAAAAATCACAAATTAAAACTAAAAACCCCAATTAATTAAGGTTCTAGAAAATGTAGACCTATGGCAAATAGCCATAAATCAGTTCTTTGCTGAAGGAGGAACGGAAAGAGAGACTATGGGTTTTGTAGGCCATACTTAGCAGTGCTCAGGGGCTACTCCTGGCTGTTCCTGGTTCTTCAATGATCCTAGATTTTGTAGCTAACTTACATTATTTGAATACTACCATTCAGATGCTATTTAGAATTCTCTGTATGTATCATCTCATTTACAACCCTATGAGCTATGACCTCCATATATGGTTCAGCTCAGGCAAAAGAGATTTATTTTCCCAAAGTGAGATGTGCTTAGTAGCAGAGCTAGAATTTGAACTGAATAATTGTAGTTCCTTATAATCCAAATACTCCATATTATCTATGAAGAAAACTGGATACTGGTTAGTGAACAGGCGAAGACTAGAGGATTCAACATGTTTTAGATACCCTATGTTTTAGTGACAAATACGCAGTGTGAACTTAAAAGCTATGATCTCTGTACACATTGGCAGATGAACAGGCAAGAGCCAAGTATCATGACTACATATTCATTCACAAATGTTTTTGAATCTCTAAAATGCACCAAATATTGTTCTAGGCACTGGGGATGCCATAAAAACATTCACTCAGAATTCCTGTTTTTTTCTCCTGATGTTTATTCTCTTGAGGAAAGAGAAAAAATCATTTTAACTGAAAATACATTCTGTGAAGGAAACAAAGCCTGCCAGGTTTGAGGAATGAGCCAATGCAAATTGAGGGTTTAACCTCTGCAAGACAGTTAAGATATATAGGTCTAGCACTGTTGGAAGCAACTTATAGCCAAAGGCAACAGAACTGGAGAATTGGTCCACAGAACTGAACTTCTGGGTGAAGAGAGTGTAATCTCTGGGTTTAGGACTTTGGCATAGGGAAATGGTAGAGGGTGTGGTTTTGCAATATGTATGATGAAACTACCATTAACATTATTATAATAATGCCTCAACAAAGATCAATATTTTTTAAAGATTCACATCAGTGGGAAGTTAAGAAGTGACTGTGCAGGTGAAAGATGGGCACAGTTCATATTTCTGGACAGTACAAACTTTTACCTGTAAAGGCTTTGAGAAATCAAAACTTATGGGATGGAGCAGTAGCACAGCATGTATGGTATTTGCCTTGCACATAGCCAACCTGGGTTCCCTCTCCAGCATCCCATCTGGTCTCCCAAGCCTGCCAGAAGTAACTCTAAGTACAGAGCCAGGAGTAACTTGTGAGCACCTAGCCCGGTGTGGGAGGGAGGGAGGGAGGGAAGGAAGGAAGAAAGGAAGGAAAGAAGGAAGGAAGGAAGGGAGGGAGGGAGGGAGGGAGGGAGGGAGGGAGGGAGGGAGGGAGGGAGGGAGGGAGGGAAGGAAGAAGGGTGGCTCTCTGCTCAGAAATCACTCCAGGCAGGCACGGGTCACCATATGGGATGCCGGGATTCCGTCCTTCTGCATGCAAGGCAAACACCTTACCTCCATGCTATCTCTGCGGTCCCAGGGTCATGAGATTTTGATGTTTCTTACATTATAGGATTTAGGTACCAATTTCTGAGGACCCACTCTCAGCTCCTAAAGACAAACCTATTATGCATGTCATCTTCCTAGATATCAAGGGCAATTCTTTCTTTTCTAGGACCCCTTTGGAGACTTTTGGGGTTGAGAGGTTGCCATACCTGGCAGCACAAAGTGGTTATTCCTGCTATGCACTCAGAAATCACTCCTGGAAGACTGAGGGGGGGGAACCATATAGGATGCTGGGGATTGAACTCAGTTGGCCTCATGCAAGTAAATGCCCTATCTGCCATCTTCTGTGTAACACCCCCCTCTTTGTGTTTTTAATCTCTTCTGGAAGGACTGGAATATTCCCTAGCCTAAGGACTAAACTGGATTATATGTTCACTGAGGTGTCAAATATACTTAAGAAAAGTGTGTTGCCAGTTGGTAAGGAAACATGCTGCAGGCGGCTTCTGTCCTACAGCACCAGTGGGATTTCAATGAATCCACTTCAGGGAGAGTGGATTGCATGGGCAGCAAAATATGAAATAAATGATAACCACACACAAGTATTGTATATGGGGACCCTCATCTTCTGGCATACCTGATCCAAGTTTACTCTTCCATGTTGGTAATCTATATACATAGCAAACCCAGTCTTGGGCATGAAAGGAATTTACACATTGACAAAAGGTGGGAGTCATAGAAAAACAAATAATAACAGCAAGCCCTGCTAAAATATACATATCAAACTAGGTAGTTTAGGTGAGAAGAATTTTACTAAGAGGTCCTGAGCTAGGAAGGAGGAATTAGTATAGTAAAGAGAAGGGAGTATAGCTGGATTAGAAAGGAGGATTTTATAACAAAGATAAATAACTTGTTTTTCTGCAATTTGGGAGCTGGGCTCAGATGAAAGTCTCTGTAGGCTAGCAGTGAAGGTAAAAAAAACTATTTGTTTACTACTTAGAAGCTCAAACCAGAAAGGCAGGCTTTTTTTTTTTAATTTAGAAATGTAACTATTATTTTTTTATTTAAAAAAAAATCTACTACCATTGCAACATTCCCATCACCAATGTCCCAAGTGTCCTTCCTCCCCTCCCCACACTGGCCTGTTCTCTAGACAGACTTTCTACTTTTCTTCTGTCTCAGAGACAAAAGAGAGGAAGATTGGAAGGTCCAGCTCACAACTTGAAGGCCATCACAGAGAGTGATGGGTGTAGTTAGAGAAATAATTACACTGAGAACCATCATAACAAAATGTGACTGAATGAGGGAAGAAAGGGAGGTCTTTTTTTTTTTTTAAGTTAGCTGGCCGACTTGCTTTTCAGATATAAATTTTTGGCCAGAGGGTAAACTTTTCTTAGTAATCTTTGGTGCTGGCATTTCTCTGAGCAAAAGAGTTTGAGGCCATATTTCAGCCTGTGATTTTACCAGGGAGAGATATGCCAGATAATATGAAAGAACAATGGCGTGAATTTCAGAAATATTGACAGTAATCCATGTAGGAGGTATAACTAACATCAACAAACAGGTCTGCTGGACAAATATTTCTTGGGGAATTATCCTCTCTCTGCTCCAGGAAAATCTGTAGATACATCGATGGGTCCTTTGACTTCCCCTTAAATGGAGATGCCTTATGCACAGCATGGCAGAACAGCCCCAAACAGTTCTTTTTTTTTTTTTTTTCACTTTAAAGCTTGGCTAGGACCCAGTTCTATTATAGACTATATTTCCTTTATCCTGTCCTCTTATTCACCTAGCAGTCTTTGAAATCATTCCTCATCTAGTCCCTCCAGAGTAAGGCCAAAGATCAACTGAGTCCAGTCCTTCCCTTTGCTGCCTGGCCCATAGTCATCTTCCCTGAGTGCTCTTTTCAACTCTGTGAACTTCCCCTGAGGGAAACACTGCAATGACAAGAGGTGGCCTGAGAAACTGGTTTCTTTCCCACCATCTTAGATTTATTTATAAGCCTCATTAGTTAGTGTTCATGCTTTATAAAAGTTGTATCAATGCAACAAACTTCTTGATGGGTATTTGTACCCCTGCTCTCTGAAAATGAGAACAGCAGGTCAAGTGGAAATAACTGAATGGCATATAAAAGCTGCCTATGTCCTAAGAATTTGGAGGGGTTTCCAAAGACTGATTTGCCCTGGGCTGAGTTCAGCCAGCAGATGTGTTTTCTTTAAAACATAGAGTATTCTCAAAATAATAAATGCCATATGGAAATAGATTTCCTGCTTCTCTTTTGTGAAAACAAATGTAGTTCTATAAACTTGGGCCTGCATTCTGTCTTACAAGAGTGCACTGGTGGTGAACAGTGACTATTCCTTTAGAGGGGTCTGCTTTACTTCTCGAGATCTTAGTCTCTACCCGTTGCAGTTCTGTCTCTCTGAGCAATAATGCTCAGCAGTGCAGCAGTAGTTGCATGATGCTGCAGGTATTTGGTTGCAGTTTGTGCAAATTCTGTCCCTGTGCTAGAAGGCATGCTTCCTTGGATTCATTGTATAGTTTTGGGCACTACAGAGGATATAACAATTCCATAACCAGAAGATCCCATTTCCTCCTTATTAGGGCATCTCTATAACCTTGACCCTTGTCATGAGTTAGTTCACAGAATCCCTGTGTTGACTTTAGGAAAAAGGTGATTGGGGTGGAGAATAGGAATAATGAACAAGCCAACTGAAGAGATAAGGGTGAGCAATATGATTAATAAGTTTCATCACTTTTAAAGGATTTTCATAATCATTAGCCAGAGAGATAATACAGTTGATATGGTATTTGTTTTGTATGTAGCTGGCTTGGGTTCAATCTCTGGCACTTTATGTGGTCCCCAAAGTCCACCAGGAGTGGTTCCTTGAGTAAAGAGCCAGGAGTAAGCCCTGAGCACAGTGAGGTTTGTCCCCCAAATAAAGCAGCAGCTTCTACAGATGAGTAGAATTATGAGTTATTTTAAGAGCCATAAATGTGCTGATAAAATGCATAACTCCACTGAGCACCTTTATTTCTTTGACCATCTGTTAATGTAGCTTTAAAATGAAAATCAACCAGGGAGATAAATGAAGTGCATGCTTTGGATGCAAGCACTCTGGATTTGGTTCCCTTTACCAAATGGTCCCCTGTGTACTTCAGGGAACAATTTCCAAGAACTACCCTTGGAGTAGCCCCTGAGGACCACTGGGTATGTTCTAAAATCCAAGTAAATAAGCAAAATACAAATTATACGGGAGGTTTTCTTCTGAGAACTGAAGCAGTCTTGTGAAGCATCTCACTTAAAGCAGGTGTAACTGAATTCCAAGTTTTCTCAAAACCCTTAAGAATGAGGTGGAGTATGAAGTAGAGAGGGAAAAGGTGACATAAAAGCTAGCAAACTGGGCCAAGGAGATGGTATAGTGGGGCATATGGCCAACTGGAGTTTAATAAACCTCAGCATCCTATTTGGTCTACCTAAGCACTGCTAGGTGTGATTTCTTAGTTCCGAGCCAGGAATAAGTAACCTCTGAGCACCACCAAATGTGGTCCAACCTTCTCCCACCCACCCACCCACCACCTAAAAATAACAAAATAAAACAAAAGGTAGCAAACTATTTAGTCTTGCCGATTGGGAGAAAATTGGCCAAGGGAAAGGAGGTGCTCCTAATCTGACTGTTCTTATGGCTTCTTTTGTCCTCCATTCTCTCCCCTTCTTCACCCCAAATTCCATTCATTTCTCTTGTGTGTTTGGGATCCCCTACATTGCAAGTATTTCTCAGCTTGGGTTTGTTGTACTGTTTCTTAGCCATTGGAGCCAGCAGGCCAGACTGGAGAGAACTGGACGATGAGCTCATGAGCCATGCTGTGCTGTATGTGGACTCAAGGGAGGCTGCCCTGAAAGAGTCTGGAGATGTCCTCCTGTCGGGGGTGAGTCCTTTTCTTGGTGACCTACTGCCCTGCTGGCCTTGCTTGTATCTCAGGGTTCTATTAACTTCCCCTTTAGTTAGACTACTTCCCCTCTTTTCTACTTTTTTTCTGGAGTGAAACTCCTCAATCTCTCTTCTTTGAAATTTCCTTCCAGAATAATGTGACCCATATGGTGGGAGAGGTGAACCTACTGCAGCCTTCCAAGTACGGCTAAAAAAAGACTGTGGTTCATCACATTTTGTTCTTAAAGTCTTTCAAAATCAGGGCATAGGACAAAGAAGAAAACTGCCACAAAGGAGGTTTAGATGAGAATGTGCCAGTGTCCACATAGACACCATGTCCTGATAATCCAAACATGTATCTCTGCAGTCACAGTATCCTAAAAGTAGATTCTCTCCTAAAAGGACACAGGAGAATATATTCCTTAAAATGTTCTAGCATTCATTGGCTTTTGTTTGTTTGTTTCTGGATTAATGTCATCAAGTTTATTCTTTATCCAGTTCAGCGACTGTGTCCTGACTTTAGCCCTGAGCATAAATTCATGGCATGAGTCACTGTGGGTTCAATTCTCAGGCCAAGATCTTTGCTGAGCTGGGAGAGGTGGTGAAGGGAGTGAAACCAGCCCATTGTGAGAAGACTACAGTGTTCAAGTCTTTAGGTAAGGATCATTGCTCCCCAGGCACAAATCTAATGAGAGCACCAGACAAGCTTGTGTACGGTAGGAAAACGAATGAGTCATCAGGTTCTCCAGCTGAATCATGTAAGAAACCCATCATTCCTGTCAATTATTTATTTGTCAGCATAATGGGTAAGTGGATGAACTCTGAAACTGTCAGCCCTGCATTAAATCCCCTCTCTACCACTCCCTAGACCTACTGCATCCTTTGACAAAGTGATTCATCTCTCTAGCCATGGTTACTTACATCTGTTACTTGGAGTTTGTGAGACTTAAGTGAAGTAATAAAATTATGTGTGGGCCATCAAGGTAGTACAGCAGGAAGGGCACTTACCTATAAGATCCCTGAGCACTGCCAGGAATTATCCTTGAGCACAGAGCCAGGAGTATGCCCTGATGAGCACCGAACACCAAATAAATAAATAAAAATAATAAGAGGAGTTGCCCATAATAAAAATCCAAAAATTATTTAGACTTAATCAAAATGAAACTCAGAAGAAACTGTGAGTTGGGATGAGGATAAAAGTGTTAAATAATATGAACTCAGAAAATGACAGGGAAGCTTAAGCTGGGAAAGCTATACAGGAAGTTTATCCTGAAGCCTTTTCCTATTCCAACTCACTATCCTGCTTGCCTGGGGAGTCCCATTACTACTTGAATTGCTTCATGTAAAAACCAAAAAAAAAAATGGAGTTAAATAATACAGCTGATAAAGTGTTTGCCTTGCATGCAGCCAACTGAGATTTGATCTCTGTTATCCCATATGATCCCCAGAGCACCATAAGTGATTCTCTGGCCAGGAGTGTCCCAAAATATAATGTTTTAAAAAGCCAAAGAATGTCTCCAAGTACCAGAATGTCTATTCTTTGACCAGCTCTCCCATTCCACTGATTTAAGGAAATAAACACATATGATAGCACATGATATTTACTGAAAATACTAAAAGTATTGAACCACTTCTCAACTAATTGGTAAATTGTTGTTGCCCTAAGACCCTCTGTTTCTCTCTCTCTCTCATTTCTGTATGATTAAGCACCCAGAGTTTAATTCTTGGCAAAGCAGTAAGAAAGTGTTCCCATCACTCAGCATCCATGCCAGTAGGGTTCTATGATTTATGCAATTTTAACTGTTTTATAAAATTTACCCGTACAGGCAGTCTAAATTTTACCCAGAGCCTGGTTCAAAGACATCATACAGATCCAATATGAATGTTTCATTGTTCCTAGAACTCCCTGGAGTAAATCATATATTTACCATGACTGAGCCTACTCTTTATTTCTTCGTCATTTTTCTGTCATTTGGGGGAATTGGTTCAGTAAATGCATATTAAACCTAAGGTGAATCAGGATCCATTCTCAGTATAGTACTGGCTACAAAAATTAATACACACCAGCCCCTACCCTTTAAGAACATAGAGCATTTGGAAGTCAAGTTATGCTACTCAAAACTCTAAGGTAGGGATTAATTAATAAGGGTACAGTAGGGTTTGGACTTTACTCAGGGTCTAATAAAGTACAACTTTTAAGCTAAATTAGACTCTCCACCTGTTTTTTTATAATCTAAGAAAGAGGAGAGGGGTTTTGAGACACACCTGGTGATGCTCAGAGGTTATTTCTGGCTCTGCCTCAGAAATTACTCCTGGAAGTTCTTGAGGATCATATAGTATGCTCATATAGAATCACATAGGATTGAACCTAGATTCCCTGCATGCAAAACAAGCACCCCATCTGCTATACTATGGTGCTAAGGAGAGGTTTTTATAATAATTATTAAAAAAAAATCCAAACAAAATGTAATATGTATAGGGGCCTGTGAGGTGGCACTAGAGGTAAGGTGTCTGCCTTGAAAGCCCTAGCCAAGGAAAGGACTGCGGTTCGATCCCTCAGTGTCCTATATGGTCCCCCCAAGCCAGGGGCAATTTCTGAGCTCTTAGCCAGGAGTAACCCTTGAGCATCAAATGGGTGTGGCTGAAAAAAAATGTAATCTGTACAAAGAACAAAAGACTCTTCTGGTCCCCGGCAGCCATAAGCTGCTATTGTTTTTTTTTTGTTTTGTTTTGTTTTGTTTTCAGGTCACACACGTTTGATGCTCAGGGTTTACTCCTATCTAAGCGCTCAAAAATTGCCCCTGGCTTAGGGGGACAATATGGGATGCCGGGGGATCGAACCGCGGTCCTTCCTTGGCGGTCCTTCCTTGGCTAGCACTTGCAAGGCAGAGACACCTTACCTCTAGCTACACCTCACCGGCCCCATCTGCTATTGTTCTTTCAAAGGTGAAGACACCCCCACTCCCTTGTAACTGCCATTAGACAGTGGCCAGGGGGTATATAAAGCCCAGGCTGAAGTGTTGGGATGTGGAGGGAGGGGGCAAGGAGATTCTACAGCTGCCACCCCTACTTGATTGCTCCCGCTGGAGCAATTTGGTCGCTGCCAAATTGCCGGACTCCACGCTCCTGATGCCTTTTTCCTGAACTTCTCCTACTGCTCTGGACCTAACAATATGAAAATGAAGAAATGCCATAATAAAAAGACTTTTACCTGTTGATTGCAAGTTTGGGGGCTGCTTAAAACCATATGGTTCACAAAGCATAAAATATTTGCTGTCTGGGGCCGGGAAGGTGGCGCTAGAGATAAGGTGTCTTGCCTTGTAAGTGCTAGCCAAGGAACGGACCGCGGTTCGATCCCCCGGCGTCCCATATGGTCCCCCCAAGCCAGGGGCAATTTCTGAGCACTTAGCCAGGAGTAACCCCTGAGCATCAAACGGGTGTGGCCCAAAAACCAAAAAAAAAAAAAAAAATATTTGCTGTCTGATCTTACTATACTCGGATCTAGTAAAGAAAATATATTCAGGACATTTTATGATCTCTTAACTATTTGAAAAAATATGTAAGTTTTTGCTAGGTGAGCATTCCTTGCCTAGAATTATATTTCCCTTTGCATTCTTGAACTCAAACCTGAATTCACTTCTGAGTATGAGTTCAAGTATATTTTCTCCCTAATAGGTATAAGCTATGTGGGCAAATACATAGGAAACTGGCAGTGCCAGGGCCTGAGTTGTTTTAAGTGAAAGCATTTGGATAAAAGTTGAATCAAATTTTTGTCCATTTTAGGAATGGCTATAGAAGACATGGTGGCAGCCAAACTCGTGTATGATTCCTGGTCATCAAATAAGTGAACAGTAGGAGCCTTGTGTGGCAGTGGATGTTGCAGCTAAAGAAAGCTACATCGCCACCAAGTAATCTCTATCTAACTCTGGTGAAAGATGTCAGTTCCCAATGAGTTCATGTCTTGTGCTTACTACGTCTTACCTTAATAATGAGATCTCCATTGTTTGTAGTTGGAAAGCAAAGCTAGGTGGACATTTTTCCTGTTATACCTGCCAGATTATTGTATCACACCCCTTCCTTTGTATTTCACTCCCTTTTGTAATTCCTTGAAATAAAGCCTTTCTGCAGTTCTTACTTCCAGAGGATCTGTTATAGCAAAGGGAGAGAGGACACCAAGAGCTTCAGTTCACCTTGTAAGTGAACTCTGAAGCATATGGTAAAGATTTGTATTTTTCCAATTGAGGTGCATACTTTAAAATTCATTAGTTTAACTTATACAACTTAGCCCTTGTTAAACATGAATAATAATAAAGGAGCCAGAATTCTGAGAATTCTGATATAATCTTTAAAACATGATAAAAAAAACTTTTCTCAGGATAATACTACATAGGTCAGAGCTATAGCAAGTGCCTTGCTCACTGCTGGTGCCAGTTCTGTCCTTCACATCCCCTATGGTTCCTCAAGTACACCAGGAATGATTCCTGAGTGCAGAGCCAGGAGTAACATCAGAGCACCCTTAGGTGTGCCCTAAAAACAAATAAAAAAGGTAATACTGGGGCCCAGATTGATAGCACAGCAGGAAAGGCATTTGCTTTGCATGTGGCCAACCTAGGTTGAATCTCCTCTGGTCCCCTGAGCACTACCAGAAGTGATTTCTGAGTACAGAGCCAGGAGTAATGCCTGAGTGCTGCCAGGTATGGTCTAAAAACAAAACAAGCAAAAAAATACAAAACCATCCAAAAAAGTAATAAGCAATGAAACTTTGTTCAACATCTGAGAACAAAAACAATAATAATGCATAACTGGCTATATTCTGGTTTGACAGAGAACCCCTACCTACTTACTGAGTAAATACAGCATTAGATGGTAGCATCCCACAATGATAATATAAAAATGCCCTATGACACCCCCAAGTCTCCCAAAAAACAATCTCCACCCAAAAGGTGGGAGTTTTATATGAAGATTATTCACGAGGCAATGGATCTCTGTATCTCTGTTTCAGTTGGACAAAGGAATAGAGTGGTTTGTGCAAGAAAGGAGATTTTTGTCTTTCTGAATTAGTCTTTTAGATGTCCCTTGGTTCACACCTGCCCTCGGATACTGTGTAGAGCACTGAAGTCGGCCAAATTTCTAATTACTTTAACAGGATCATTTGCATTCTGCCTCCAGTTAAAAAATCATATAGGATGTTAGTTATTTAACAACATGTATTGAACATCTATTCTCTGACAGTGTCTGGGCTATGTAAATGAATGTAGGAGAGAAATAGATTCCCTGACACAAGGCCCTACACAAAAGCAGGACATGACCTGTCTTTTCTGCTAGACAAATGGGCACAGGTGTTTCCAGGAACAAGGACCCTCTTTTGTGCTTCAGTATGGAAGATCCAAGTTAATTCTCTATTCATTGATGCATTTTGAGCCAATCTTGATGATAATTGCAGGTGTATTTATACTTTAAATGGGACTAAAAATAGAAAGGGGGGCTAGAGAAATAGCACAACAGATAGGGCTTTTGTCTTGCAGCTGACCTGGATTGGATTCCTGGCATCCCCTGTGGTTTCCCAAGCCCTCCAGGAGTGATTTCTAAGTGCAGAGCCAGGAATAACCCCTGAGCACTGCTGGGAGTAGCCCCAAAACAAGCAAACAAAAATATAAAAGAATATAAAAAAAGATAGATGAGCCTATAGAGTCTATAAACTGGGATATCTTAATCAGAATAAAATAGAACTTGAAAAATCAAATTAACTCTAACAACTGGCCTCATGAGCATATTAAGAAAGGGTTATGTTCTGCCTTTTTTTTAATCTAGTGATTTGATAGAATTTTTATGTGGGGGGATTAAAATCTATGTGTCCTGATTAGTATTGGAACATTGTACCTGAAACTGAATTATGGATAACTTTGTAACTGTGATTGAATAATACAATAAAATAAAATCTATGTGTCTTCAAATTCACAATAGCTCATTGCATGATTGTTAGGAAAGTCAATAGAATGATCTCTGTGGGAGCTTCTATAGTTCTATAAGACAGTATATCTCTCCCTACTACCATGTTTCTGAGCAAACATCTGGCCCAGAAATAGTGCTGTATGAAAATACCAACTAGAGCAAAACTTCCAAGAAGCAGAACTTACTGCTATAATTTTAATTTCAAGTTACTTTCCTGTGGGGTTAACTCTTCTTACATTTGCTTTTCTTAGTCTTTCCTCCAATACGTTTTTTTCTTTTGTATCACTGCAGAAGGATCACACTTGCTAGAATAAATAATCAAGCTTATATATTATCTTTACCCCTGACAATGATATAAAAGGCAATTTTCAAAAGCATTCTTTCTCCTAATAGGGAACTCTACTAGTGCCTTTCTCTTCTCAAATATACCTGCACTAAGTGTCTCATCAGGCAGGTTCTGGATATACTAGTAAGGCTCCTTGCATATACAAATAACAAGTACTAATAGAGAGGTGTGTTCATATACTACACACTTTCGAGTACCTTGTACTTAAAAGTGTCATTTGTGTCACCTATTTTGATGTACATCTCTGAAAGCAAATAAAACTTTCCATTAATCCAGAAGAACAAAATGCCGTATTTTTATAAACATAGTCATTCCCTAGTGTACCATTAAGTTAAATGGTTTACAACCTTTTTAAATGGTTTCATCTAAATGTATTTAATGGTTATTAAATTGTTTACAACCTTTCTGAATCCATTCAACAAGTATTCGTCAATATTTGAACATCTCTTTCCTCCCTAAGCAAATATTATCCATGATGCTTCTTTAAGTAACCCAACCAGGAAGCAAGCTTAAATGGCTGTTTCTGATATACCAATTCAATGATAAAATTCACATGACATGAATCTATGGACTTAGCATATAAAAATCCAATGTCAATCTTAAACTTGAATTTGAATTGACCTTCAAAAATGTCAGCAGTGGTACTGCCAATTTGTATTGTGAATCCTTCATGTATTCAGAATTCAGCAATGGCTATAGACAATAATAAATAAAATGCAGATTGAGCATGGTTCAGAGAGATACTACAATGATTAGAATGCTTGCCCTCCACACTCTGACACTGGTTTATTTGGCAGCACTGTATATGGTCCCTCAGAGACACCAGCAATGATCTTTGATCATAGAACTAGGTAGGAGTAAACCCTAAGCACTGCCAGATATGACCAAAAACACACAAAGAGTAAAATATTTTATAGTAAAAATTCCTCTACAATGATTTTAGACTTATTTTTTTAATTTTCCTTCAATTATCTTTAAGTTTTGGGTGGTAATTGCTCTTAGAAAAATTGTCCAATAGGGTGAATTTGGGTTTTTCTGTTTGTTTGCTTGGTTTTTTTTTTTTTTTTTGTCTTTTTTTGGTTTTTGGGTCACACTCAGCAGCGCTCAGGGGTTACTCCTGGATCTATGCTCAGAAATTGCTCCTGGCAGGTTTAGTGGACCATATGGGATGCTGGGATTTGAACCATCAACCTTCTGCAGGAAAGGCAAATGCCTTACTCCATGTTATCTCACCAGCCCCTGAATTTGTTGGGTTTTTTTTGTTTGTTTGTTTTTTTGGTTTTTGGGCCACACCCGGTAACGCTCAGGGGTTACTCCTGGCTATGTGCTCAGAAGTTGCTCCTGGCTTGGGGGACCATATGGGACACCGGGGGATCAAACCGAGGTCCGTCCAAGGCTAGTGCAGGCAAGGCAGGCACCTTACCTTTAGCGCCACCGCCCGGCCCCTGAATTTGTTTTTAATACATTGTTTGCCTCCTTCTCCACCCGCTTGCTTCAGCACCTTCTTGCTTTAGTCTACTATGATAGCCATGACAAAATATCACAGATAGGGCATTTTAAACAACAAATTTATTTTATTTACAACACAGGAGACCAACAGTTCAAGATGAAGGTGGAAAATGGTTTTGTTTCTCTTAAGACTACTGCTTCTTACTGTCTTCACATAGCCCTTTCTTTGCAAACATACCCCACCCCCTTATGACTTCTTTTCATCTTAACCCCCCCCCCAAGTATAAGCACTTTAAGGGGTAAGACTTTAACAAATGAATGTGGGCTCACCTCAGTCCCTAACTAGTAGCCAATAATGTATTTCTCTATTCACTCTCCTTCTGCCACTTTCTCTCTATTCCCAATAATAGATATTTCTATCACTTGTAATGGAACCTATAATCTGTCAAAAAAAAATTAGACATCATTAAGCTGAGCATTAAAATTCGGGCCAATGAAGAAACTTTAGTTTCACCAACAAAGCCATAGAACTAAGGACACAACTAAAGTTAGAGTTTCCAGACCAGCCTAGTGGGATGAAAGATTATACAGTTTTTGGTTGTGGGGCCACACCAGTGACGTTCAAGGGTTACTCCTGGCTATGCACGCGGAAATCACTCTTGGCTTGGGAGATGATATGGGATGTCAGGGGATCGAACCGATCTGTCCTAGGTTAGCAAGTGCAAGACAGATACCCTACCTCTTGCACCACTGCTTCACCCCCAGAGAGATTATACTTTTAAATAGAGAAGTAGAAAAGTTAATGGAGTTTCACCCCTTCCCTGTAACCCCATAGTCCTTTCTATATTCTAAGCTATCACAATGATAATTGAAGACAAATGTCTTAGCCTTTTCTGGCCTCCTTAAGTTGTTCACTGGTAGTTTACTTGGTCAAGTCATTCTCAGAGCAGAGTTTGGGCCATTTCCAAAACATTAGAAGCCATTGTCACTGTCCTGGGGTAAGGTAGAGGAGTAGTAACTGGGTTGTGCTTTCAGTGGGTTGCACCTTCACCTCACTGCTGCAGACAATGCCATACCCATCAGAGACTAGTGTCAACTAACTGCCCAGATTGTTGAATCACCTGCTTCCTTCTGTTGATGGCATTAAGAACTTTCTTCCTGGGCCCCAGCTGCATTTGTATGCTCTGAAGGTCCTCATCAGAGCACAGCAGCAAAGCATCTAGGTCAATCTGCTCTCTCATGAAAATAGGAAGAAATTCTTCCAGTTGGTGAGACAGCAAGAACACTTCCAAGGGGGTAGCATCAACCACATCTTCCTCCCATTCCATTTCATGCTCCTCCCAAGGCAACTCATCTTTATAGTCATTTTCCTCTCCCTCTTCATTTGCTTCACCTTCATCCATCTCGGCAGCTCCTTCTCTCTGAAACAATTCACTGGATATTTTGAATCCCATTTCTCCCTTCCTCTCTAATATCTCTTCAGGGCTCAGTATCCTGTTCTTTCTAAAAATAATATTCCCCAGACCTGGACGGTTGAGAATAGATTCATGTTGTACAGTGTCATCTTCCTCTGCTGAGAACTGGAGCTTCTCCTTGAAGTTTTCTGAAAATGTCTCCTCTTCTTCCTCCTCTCTGAAAACTTCCATCACATTCCTCTGCCCGCTTCTGCCTTCCTTTCCTATCTGTTCTGCTGTGTCTTTGTTCTTCTTGAACTTTAACTTGAAAGTATCTTTGATGCCCTTCGACAGTGACCCAAATTTGCTGGAAGCAGAAGCACTGGAAACTGATGAACTAGAGAAAGTGCCCTTGGAAGAAGAAAGAGTCCCAGAGTCCTCCCTACTATAGGTACGGGCCATCTTATTCTGGTGTTTTTCCTGCAGCTTCTCGCACTCTTTGATCTGCCTCTTGGCATTCTTCTGAGCCTGCTCTTTCAGCCTGGCTACCTTCTTAGGGTTCATGATATTCTGGTTAGTGGCAGCCTTATCCAGGAGAGCAACACATTCATTCTGCTCTCTGCTAGCAGCAGCATCCAGAGGAGTCTGCAAGTCATTATCCAGGGCAAAGATGTTAGCACCAAAGTTGACCAGGAATGACACACAATGAGTTTGACCATTGGAGGCTGCATAATGTAGAGGCGTATTTCCCCAGATGTCACATCTATCAGGATCCCCACTAGAAAAAAAAATAAAGAAAAATATGTGCATTTTTTCTCTGAATATGGAGTCCCCCAATTAAAACAAAAAAAGAACAACATATACATTCATCCTTCCTTGACATTATTGAAGAAAACTTCTAAAAGTCTGGTTTTATCCAGAGAAGCCAGAGCCAAGAAGGTAAAGGGCCCATCTTTAACTTTTTCCAACTTTTTAGAAACAAGAAAAACTTTTTAAGAGACTATCTAAAAGAGCAATGTTCATGAATCATTTGCTTAGAATTGGGTCAATGGCTAAGTGAAGAAAAATTGATTGCCTTAGATCACTTAGAACTTTCCCCTGATGCTGGGTTTAGCATTGCCCAATGTGGTTTTGATATGGAGTTAACATGATATAGAGGCTCAGGGAGGAGAAGGAAGAAGGGAAGAAAGGGACGAGAATAGAAGGGGAAAGAAAAGAGAGGAGGGGAGAGTGTGTCAGGTCTTGAGGTGGATGTGTCAAGGTACTGTGAACTTTCACATGTTCATTGTTACTCAAAGTTTGGTCCCCCAGCAGCAACATCAAAAGCAGCATCCATGTGTGTTTGTTAGAAATACAAAACTGGCAAAATTGGCGGACCCAGGATGAACCTGGGTTTGATTCCTGGCATCCCATATGGTCCTCCACGCCTGCCAGGAGCGATTTCTGAGTGCAGATCCAGGAGTAACCCCTGAGAACTGCCAGGTATGGCCCAAAAACCAAAAACAAAACAAACAAAAAACCCCACAAAATTATGGACCTCAATCCAAATGTTCTGAATCTAAATTTTAAAAATTTAACCCCCAAGTGATATGTAGGCTTGTGACAGATCAGAGAGACATGCATTATTTTTAATGCGACCCAGCTGGTATTTTATAATTCTGTGAGCCAGATTTATAGCTCCTCTGTGGAAACCATAGTTTCCCTTATGCTTTTCAATTATGAAGTATTTGACATTCACTCGCTACCTACCCACCAATGTCTCTCTTAGAGAAGGAGAAGGAGAATAAGAAGAATAAGAATAAGAATAAGAGAATAGGAAGAATCAGAAAGAAAATAGAAGAGGGTTAACTCAGACTTCAAAATGTGTTCCTAAAGCCAAAACAACATTCTCTTTTGTTAACTTTTTAGGCTAGAAATAGTTCAGAGATTACAATTGTCTTGTATATGGCTGAAACCACATACTGCCCCAAATACCACCAGGTGTGATCCCTTGGTATATAGCTAGGAGTTATCTCTGGACACAGCTGGACATGGCAACAAAAACAACAACAACAAAAAAAGCATTTTTTATAACTTATCAGCTACCATGTCATTGAATTTACTTTTCACTAAGGACTCTGTCTTTTGATGTATAATTTGAGGCTATTACCTTCTCATAGAATTGCAATATCACTTAGTAAATATATAGAAATCACTAAAACAGTGGTTGGTGCACTATAATTATTTGATTAACATCACCTAACATTTCTCTTATCACTATCGTCATAATCCTCAAGTCACTATATTTTCCCTTCACATTTCTCTACTAAATTCTCTTAGCACTATGATAGCTGCTAAGGGTTTTTAACTTTTTTGTTGTTGTTGCTGTTGTTTTGTTTTTGAGTCACACCCGGTGACGCTCAGGGTTACTCCTGGCTCTGCACTCAGAAATGCTCCTGGCAGGCTCGAGGGACCATATCGAATGCCAGATTTTGAACCACCATCCATCCTCAATCTGCTGCTTGCAAGCCAAACACCCTACTGCTTTGCTATTTCTCTTACCCTGGATTTTAAACTTTTTTTTATAATGTACCAAGTACTTAGACCCTGCCCCCCCCCAGAGAAATAATATGCCCCAGAGGAAAAAGTCTGTGTTTTTCTTTCTTCATATCATTTATGACTCACCTTCATCCTAAACAAAGCCAAACATAAACTCATATTTAAGTGCAGACTCCATCTAGAGAGGATAGCTATAGGGCTCACCAGTGGCTGATGAAAAACTTGAAAAACAACAGATATACTATTGCTTCCTTCCTTTTTTTAAAAAAAATTATTTTGTCAAGCAAATACTGAAAGCCATACTCTCATGTGGCATTTTCTAAATGTTTAAATATGGGCTCAAATTTAAAAGAAAAATACAGTGAAGTCCAAAGAAAACAGATTTGTGAGCTAGATCTAGCCCACAATCAGGCAGCTGGCAATGTCCTTCTGCGTGGAGAATAGTGTGAGCAGAAACACAGATGGGTCCTGTGACCTGGGGTAACTGGGGCGCCTAGAGTAGACTTCAGTGTGTCCAGAGTGTATGGAGATGGAGGCAAGGGAATTAAGGACAAGAAAGAAGGAAACTGAATCTAAAGAAAGCAAATACTGAATATTTTGATATTTCTGATGGGCAGCCACTTTAATTGTTTTGCATCAAAGGGAACTTTTTTCAACCTTAGCATAGTTGTATATCTTACAGAAAGAGTATCACATACCGAGAAATGTAGTTTCTCTTTGTATTTACTTTAACCAAAAACACACTGCAATGAATCCTTAAGTAACCTAGACATCAGAGGGATTGTATATCAAAGATGTTACTATAAACATGGTGAAAAAAAACTGCTTCAGTTTGCTGGAATTACTCTTAGACGTGTTAAAATAAAAACTGATAGGAATGAACTGTCTTTCAAATCTTGGTGCCTCTTACTTTATTTATTTTTTTAAATATTTATTTATTTATTTATTTAGATTTTGGGGCCACATCCAGCAGTGCTCAGGCATTACTCCTGATTCTGTGCTAAGAAATCGCTCCTGGCAGGCTCGGGGAACCATGTAGAATGCTGGGGGATCGAACTCCGGCCAGTCCCGGGTCAGTCACGTGCAAGGCAAATGCCCTACCAGCTTTGCTATTGCTCCAGCCCCAATGCCTCTTACTTTAATAGAACCGTTTCACCTGCCTTTTACAAGTAGCTATTCCCTTTATTCCACCTCCATTCTGGGTATAAGTTCATAATGATGCTATAGTGTTTCCTTGGGCCAAATTTTGTATTGTGTTTATTTCCTCTTGTACTTTTTTTTTCCAAAGACCTTCTCACATAAAAGATCTTAACATAATCAAATTTTGCCCTTGTGTGCATTTGGGCAATTTTTTTTTTTTTTTTTTTTTTTTTTTGGTTTTTGGGCCACACCCGGTAACGCTCAGGGGTTACTCCTGGCTATGTGCTCAGAAGTTGCTCCTGGCTTGGGGGACCATATGGGACACCGGGGGATCGAACCGCGGTCCATCCAAGGCTAACGCAGGCAAGGCAGGCTCCTTACCTTTAGCGCCACCGCCCGGCCCCTTCATTTGGGCAATTCTTTATTTTGTCAGATTAACCATTAATTTTAATTAATTTAAAATATATTTTTTTCTAAATAACTTGGCAATTTTTAAAGCTGGATTTGTAGTATTGTCACTAAATAGAAAATGTGCTTGTATTAAAGTATTTTGAGCATCTGGTCTGTTTTAATTTCTCTTTTTTACATTTATTTGATTTTCTGTAATAATCAAAGAAAAAACATAAATCATAGAAATTTTATATAAAAGTGATATTTGAACTCATTATTCCAAATGAATGTATTTCAAGAAATACATTATCATATTTTTCTATAAGATAAGCAATGATTTTTTAAAAAATCACAGATTGGCAAGAATGTCAGGAAATAAGAAAAGCTAAGAAAAACCTAAAGTGGCTCACATATCCTGGCACAGCATGTACTAAAAACCTTTTAAACATGGTACCCTCTTGAATCAACAACTCTGCCTTTAGGAACTTCTCCTAGGAAAATAAAAGACCCATGTGCAAAAATGAAAAACAAGGACTTTCATGGCTTTCAATCAGCTTACTTTTAACCAAGACTGGACTCAAGCATCATGACTAATTATGACAAGACCATAAAAGAGAGCTCCACCTACTCATTAGAGTCTCATAGATCTCTATTTGAAATGCAAACCATTCATGATCTATTAAAGAGAAGCAGATTTCAAAACAATGTGTCCATAGGATTGCCTTTGAAGTGGGAAAATGCATATGGATATGAATATTCTTTTTAGAAGTAACTCTCAAGGAGTCCAGGGGCCACTCCCAGCAGTGCTTGGGGAAAATTCCAAAAGTGGATATGGAAGTTGGGGCTTCTCCATGCAAGGCAAATGCTTCAGAAACTTGAGCTATCTCTATGGCCCCAGTCCATAATTTCAAAGGGGGGAATTTAAAGACTATACGCCTAATTGTTAATGATAACCAAAACTGGTATGGTTTTTACTTCATTACGTTTATCTTTCCAATGTGATATGAAGTGTTTTTAGTAAGTAAGTATTTTCTTTAAGATTTCGGGAAGAGGTAATCTGAGCTTATTTTGCAAGCAGGATCCCCGGGGTTTAATCCCCACACTTCATGGTCTCCAAACAAGCCCAAGCACCATTCCAGGTGTGCCCACATTGGGTGTGGACCAAAAAACATAAAAAGAAGAAAAAGAGAATCCTAAGGGAAAAATAAACTTCTTTGTTTTAGACAATAAAGGCCAAGCAAAAGTTTATGTAATTTCCAATATAGGGTCACATTTTAGGAATCGATAAACAATAGTTTTGTTTTATAACAAAGCCCTAGCTTATATATAAATCACTTGATCTATTGCCTCATAAACATAAATCAGGCTGAAGTAATTTTAATAATTGATTATATTCTAAATTCAAATTTTAATTTGTTTTCTTTACTATCTCTTTGATATTATTGTAAATTTTATTTCATGCAGATTCCTAAAGACTGATTATGGCCAAAAATGGTGGTTGGTCCAGAATGACAGTTCAATAAGCTGGAGTGTGTGTTTTGCATGCAGAAAATCTGGGGTTAATCCGTAGCATTCCATGATCTCCTAAGAATCACCAGATGTTGTTACAACCTCTGTACCAACCCTCTCTCCTCCCAAAATGGGGTGGAGGTAGCTTAAAACCCTCACAAGACATTTATTTCATCCTATATCAGGTAAAACTGACACTTCTGAAGGGAAGAAAAACAAGAACTAGTATTACACACTAAAATTTATCAGAAAAAAAAGAAATAAGGAAAAAAAACTAGAAACAGTGCGTTAGAAAAAAATTTACACCCATTGTCAGTGTTTGATAAATAAAATGTACTCTACAAAATTTTTAAGTTAAAATGACTATGACAAATAAATGGGAAAGATGACACTATAAAGCTTGTTGACACAAGTGACTAACTACATGGAGAATGTACAATTAGATTGTAAATTCTGACCTCAAATTAAAATAGCTGATATATAAATTATTTAAAATAAAAGAAGACCAAAGTGATAATACAAGATTAAAGCACTTGCCTTGCAATCAGTGACCAGGGTTTGATTTCCCAGCACCACACAATGGTTCCCCAAGCCCTGCCAGGAGTGATCTCTAAAACCAAAATCAGAAGCCCTGAGCACTGCCAGGTATAGCCCAACCTTCCACTGCCCCCCCCCCCCAGTAAATAAAATAAGAGAAAAATCTGAAACTCCAAAAGAAAATGCCAGTCAATGTATAGGCATAAATACTAAATTAGAATGAGATAGTACAAGTGAACATATTTAAATATATAATAGGCATGCATACTTAAAATATTTTAAAAATCTGTTGCCAAAATATGAATAATAAATAGTGAATATATGTATATTTTGTTTTGTTTTAGTTTTTGGGTCATACTAGGCAGTGATCAGGAATTACTCCTGGTTCTAGGCTCAGAAATCGCCCCTGGCAGGCACTGGGGACAATATGGGATGTCAGGATTCGAACCACTATCCTTCTGCATGAAAGGCAAACGCCTTACCTCCATGCTATCTCTCTGGCCCCAATGAATATATATTTAAGTATTGACAAAAGAGGGTCTGGAGAAGTAGTAGAGCAGGCAGGCTGTTTGTCTTGCACAAAGCCAGCCTGTGTTCCAGCACACTATAGGGTCCCCCTGAGCTCCATCATGTGCGATTCCTGAGCACAGAGTTAGGAGTAAGTCCTGTGCACCACTGTGTGTAGACCCAAAGCCAAAATAACAACAACAACAATAATAATAATAGTAGAAGACGGATACTCTAGCTTTAAAAAGCACTATTTCTATAAATTAATGAGAAATGTCAAATTCCCCAATGTAAGAATGGTAAAGTACATAGAGTGCACAGTTTATAATATATATATAGTTCACAAAAGTGGAAATACAATGGAAACTAAACAAACCAATAACCCCCCTCATTTTCAGTTTTACCAGTAATCAAAAATAAGAATATTGGGGCTAGAGAGATAGTAGAGGGTAAGGAGGTTGTTTTGTAGGAAGGAGACTCCTATTTGATCCTTGGCATAGCAATGGTCTCACAGCTCTTCAGGAGCCAGAGCCAGAAATGGACCCTGAGCACTCACTTGGTGTGCCCCCCCAGGACAAAAAAAGAATATTAAAGTATATGGATACACCACTTTTCACCTATTCTAATCTTGTAAAATAAGTAGCCATTTCTGAGTATGCGATTAGTCAGATAATTTATTTTAGAAAAATTATGTTCAAGAAAATGTGGATAATAAATCAAACTGATTGCATCAAATGGGGCAGGATGAAAAAAATAAATGAAGATTTATATATAAGATACTCCTCATAGCACTGTGTAAATTATGAAAAACAAATTGTTTCAAAGAAACATGAATTTATTGATTTGAATAATAATTTCCTCAGTATTAAATTATAAAATAATACATACTGGCATGGAGAATTTTTCATAATATATTGAGAGGCTGAAAGCTTAAAAACACTCCACCAAAATATTTACTGAATATAAATATGTATTTAGGCAAAATGTATACATGCCATGTAAACATGTATATCATACATATATATTTATACACATCAAAAATATATTAATGTTGGGGCCGCTGAGGTGGTGCTAGAGGTAAGGTGTCTGCCTTGCAAGCGCTAGCCAAGGAAGGACTGCAGTTCGATCCCCTGGCGTCTCATATGGTCCCCCCAAGCCAGGGTCAATTTTTGAGCACTTAGCCAGGAGTAACCCCTGAGCATCAAATGGGTGTGGGCCCCCCCAAAAAAAAAACAACAAAAAATATTAATGCTTACATTATGGTATTTAGAGGTTTTTTCCTTCTAATTTTCATGCAAATACCTGACTTAATTGTATGGGTTCAGCTTCTTATGTTATCTTTGTATCTGTGTAAATCTTAAGCAAGATTTAAGGGGCTAGAAAGAGAAATTAAAGGGCAGCATAACAATTACATTAAAATGAATTACATTAAGAGAAATAAAATGTTAAAAAACAGTAAGAAAGTGTGCAGATGCACAGAGATGCACAAAAAGAGACAGATCATGTGTGTCTACCTGTTGCTATTTAAACAATTTCAGTTTTGTCTCCTAAAATGTGTCCTCATCCAACTCAAACCACATCCAGCCAAACTTAATCTTGTCAGTTTCCAAGGTACAGTGCTTTCAATTGACAGACATTCCTTCTCTTCATCTCTCCCTAACCATCACCATATCTTTCAGCTCCCAATTTAAATAAATGGTCATGAAAGAATCGCCTCAATATTATTTATTTAGCTCCTTCTGATCCCCCTTTAATATACATAATTGGTTTAATTTGTCATCCTCTCTAATATCTCAAAACTAAGGACAAAGAGACTGGGACTTTGTTCATCATAACATCCCAAGCAGCACAAAATGGCTGACACATAGTAGCTATGAAGAAATAAAAGTGCATTGAATTGAAGTTAATTTACTTAGTTCCCTTCATTTCATATTCACTTTATTTATTTTTTTTACTCCCTTGGGTAGATTTTGTCAATACTTCTCATCTCCTTGGTAGCAAACAAAAAGAAAAGAAACAGCTGCTAAATTCTGTATTAGCATGGGTTGGGGTTAAAAGTTGGGTGTGGAAAATATATGATGTAAGAGAAGTAAAGTTAAGACACACTAAAGTCTCCTCTTATAGTTTATAACACTAGCTGGCCCTTCTAAAAATGATGAGGTTTACTTTAGGGTTGAGTATTAATGAAAGGTTTTTGGATTTTAATGGTATAGTCAAATCATTTGTTCTAATCATGATTCACATCTTAAAAATAAGCAGAGTGGAGCTGGAGAGATAGCTCAGCGGTAGGGCATTTGCCTTGCAAGTGGCCGACCCAGGACCAATGGTGGTTCGAATCCCAACATCTCATATGGTCCCCGGTGCCTGCCAGGAGCGATTTCTGAGCGATAGCCAGGAGTAATTACTGCTCAGTGCAGCCGGGTGTGGCCCCAAAACATAATAATAATAATAATAATTAATAATAATATAATAATAATAAGTAGAGTGATGTGTTCCTTTTAAAGAGACATTTACAGGGGCCTGAATACAGTACAATAAGCAAAGTGTTTTCCTTGCATACAGCTGACCTGGGTTCAATCTCCCAGCACCATATATGGTTTCCTGAGCACCACCAGGAGTGATCCCTAAGTGCAGAGAAAGGAGAAATCCCTGAGCACATCCAGCTTTAGGCCCCCAAACCATAAATAAATAAATAAATAAATAAATAAATAAATAAATAAATAAATAAATAAATAAATAAATAAATGTAATAGTCATTTACATTTTATGGAAAAGATTTAAAGGCACCAAATTCAAATCCAATTCTTCACCTCCAAAGCAGACACCGTGTCTTAAAACTCAAAATCTTTTGTACCGAGCTCAAAAGTCATGAACGAACCCAATGTGACCAGTTCTCAATATGAAGAGAGCAGCTCTAGGCAGTGTTCTTCCCTCTCTAAAGGGACAATTTATAGATTGCTCTTGAGAGAGAAAAAAGTATTTTTATTGACTCTTCTGCCTCTTGCAAAATCCTACCACAAGCCATTTCCAATCAAAACCAACAGGCTACACTTACCCTCGGCTGCAGATTATTTCTAGGGCTTCCAAGTTCCCATGATAGGCTGCCAGGAGTGTGGGAGTCATGCCATCCTCATCAGCAATATTCAGATCTCTCTTGGTAGCCTCTTTCAAAAGTTCCAGATAGCTATCGCTAGCAGCTTGGTGGTAGCGAGTAGCCATTGTTCCTGCCTACTAATGCTTGGCCAGATACCACCCTCTGGGTAGAGCAGGATGTCAGTTAAACAGCCTTCAGTCCAAAGTTGGTTAATCAGTGACAAGGAAGAGCATCAGCCCAGGGCAAAGCTCATTCCTGCCAGCTTGTTTCTTGGATGGTAGCCAGAAAGGTTCTCTCACTGAACTTGGACTTTTTCCCTCTGGAATGGCTGTGACATAAAATATCAAGACCTTTGCTCGTCATCTTCAGTGTCCTAAGACACATTTACTATTTTATGTCCATCAAAAATACATGAATGAGGAAAAAAAACAAATAAATAACAGGAGGAGGTGAATGGGGGTAGAAAGAGGAAAATAAAAGTCTTAAATGGAATTTTGGTAATGTAGGCAGATAATTAGAAGATAATTTATAGCAAAAAGAATCAAAACTTATTTTGTTTACTTCGAAGACTGATTTTTAAGCTGTTTAATTGATCTACAAGTTATATACTTACTTTAAAACCCATTTTTAGTGTACAAGTCAATGATATTTTTCTTTATTTTTTTGAAATTGCATCACATAGTTGACATAGTTGATCATAATACATAATATATAATATATTTGTTTCCAAAATACATTTGTTAACAACATGCTCTTGTTGTTAAACTGTCCATTCTGTTAAACTGGGGTATTCCTATAGGAATGACAGCATCAGACAAATAAAGTTGTCCAGAAATTCAAAGTACTATTACTGATACTATAACTTTTTTTTTTTTTTGTGGTTTTTGGGTCACACCCGGCAGTGCTCAGGGGTTATTCCTGGCTCCAGGCTCAGAAATTGCTCCTGGCAGGCACAGGGGACCATATGGGACGCCGGGATTCGAACCGATGACCTCCTGCATGAAAGGCAAACGCTTTACCTCCATGCTATCTCTCCGGCCCCTAACTTTTATACTATAACTGGGGCATGTACTCATCTGCCAGGTCTCCTGGAAGAAAGAAGATATGGGGGAAGCCATATCTAAAAGCCCAGATAGTATCATCTCCCAAACCCCCAAATCAGCATACCTGAAGTTTGGTCATATTGGTGTCCCTGAAGGGAATTGTAGAGGATCAGTGATGAGTCAGGAAAAAAAATGATGATTGTGGGTGATGTGGGTGGTTGTGAGCAGTAAGCATGGCTTCAGCAGGGCAGGGGCTTGGCCTCCCTTCTCCTCCTGAGAAGGCCAGATTTCTGCTGTATGGGCCCATGCTATGGTCTTTCACGGCTCTGTTTGCATCTCATTCAAGAAAAGAGTGAGTCTATGAAGCTGGTCTAGTTTGAATATGCATTTGTAGGTGTAGTTATGGCTCGTCAAAGACTTTTAGTAAATCTACAAAGTTGTGGCCATGAACCAAAATCTAATTTATCTATTACATCTCTCATGCTCATTTTTTGGGGGAGCCATACCTGGTGGCACTCAGAGGTTACTCCTGACTCTGTGCTCAGAAATCACTCTGGCAGGCTTGGGAGACCATATGGGATGCCAGGGATCAACTAGGTTGCGTGCAAGGCAAATGCCCCACCTGCTGTGCTATGTCTCTGACCCTCTCTTGCTCATTCTTTTTTTTTTTTTTTTTTGGTTTTTGGGCCACACCCGGCAGTGCTCAGGGGTTACTCCTGGCTGTCTGCTCAGAAATAGCTCCTGGCAGGCACGGGGGACCATATGGGACACCAGGATTCGAACCAACCACCTTTGGTCCTGGATCGGCTGCTTGCAAGGCAAACGCCACTGTGCTATCTCTCTGGGCCCTCTTGCTCATTCTTAAACATTCACCATTTCACTTCCAATCTCAAGAGTCCACTAATCTGTTTTCTCTCTTTAAAGAATTGCTTAAAAATTGAAATTCTAGGGGCTGGAGTGGTGGTGCAAGTGATAAGGCGTCTGTCTTGCCCATGCTAGCCTAGGACGAACTGTGGTTCGATCCCCCAGCATCCCATATGGTTCTCCAAGCCAGGAGCGATTTCTGAGCACATAGCCAGGAGTAACCTCTGAGCATCACTGGGTGTGGCCCAAAAACCAAAAAATAAAGAAATAAAATAAAATTGGAATTCTACATAGTGCAATTATGTATGTTTTTGGGTGTTGCTTTTGATTAAGATTTGCATTTAAGGTTTATCCATGTATTAGCATTACAATAGCATCTCTTTTATTGCTAAATAATATTCTATTAATAAAATTTTCTTTGTTCAGCATTTGATTGGATAACTATTTAAATAACATTTAAATTATTTTTGTTTCTATAATAGTACCATTATGAACAGTAACATGTCTTTGTGCATATATATTTTTTAGTGTTCCAATTAAATATTTAAAGTGGAGAACTATTATGTTACAGCTTATATTTAAGTTTTTAAGAAATTGACAAATTATTTCCAAAGTAACTGCACTATTATACACCAAAATCATATGAAGAGTAAATTTCTCTAAATATTTCCAGCATGTATTCTTATCTATTTTTATATTTATGGCCATACTGGTGGCTATAAAAAGTGGTATCAATGTATTTGCATTTCTCTAATGACTAATGGCATTGAATACATTTTCATGTGCTAATTCACCACTTTTAAATATTATGTTTATTCTTTTTCTGGTATGCTTTGGTAGGGTATTGTTGAGTTCTGAGGAATCTTATAAAAAATTCTCATTGCAGTTATTAGTGATAGCATCCCATCTCCTCACCTTCTGTACTCATACCAAAGTATTCCAAGTGGGACATTCTATTTTCAGATAATGCAGTAAACTTGAATTTGTCAGCATGATATTAGAATAAAAGACAGACCATCAGATAAATGGATTAGACTTCAGTATTCAGAGAATGACCCCCAGAAATGCAATCAATTAATCTTATTTATTTATATTTGATTTATGGGTCACACCCGGCGGTGCTCAGGGGTTACTCCTGGCTCTATGCTCAGAAATCACTCATGGCAGGCTCGGAGGACCATATGGGATGCTGGGATTCAAACCACCATCCTTCTGGTCACAAGGCAAATGCCTTACCTCCATGCTATCTCTCTGGCCCCATAATCAATTAATCCTTGACAAAGGGGCAAGACGTGCAAGGAAAGCCTCTTTGACAAGTGGTGTTGGAACAACTGGTCAGCCACATAAAGCAAACCCAGACCTCTATCTAACACCATGCACAGAGATCAAATCAAAATGGATTAAAGACCTTGATATCAGACCCAAAACTATAAGATATGTAGATAAAAATGTATGCAAAACGCTCCATGACATTATTCAAGGCATATTCAAGAAGGAAACACCACTGTCCAAGTGGAAGCAGAGATAAACAAATGGGACTACATTCAACTGAGAAGCTTCTGCACTTCAAAGGAAATAGTGACTAGGACACAAAGGCTACCCACAGAATGGAAGAAACTATTTGCCAATACCCATCAGATAAGGGGTTAATAAGTAAAATGTACAAGGTACTAACAGAACTTAACAAGAAAAAAAAAACATCTAATCCCATCAAAAAGTAGGGAGAAGTAATGAACAGAAATTTCTTCAAAGAAGAAATACAGATGGATAAAAGAAACATAAAAAAATGTTCCCAAAAAAAAAGAAAAAGAAAAATGTTCCACATTACTAAACAGGGATATGCACATCAAAACAACAATGAGGTATCATCTCATGCCACAGAGTCTGGCACACATCACAAGGAACAAATGCAACCAGTGCTTGTGTGGATGCAGGGAGAAAGGAATTCTCATTCACTGCTAATGGGAATGCCATTTAGTCCAGCCTTTCTGGAAAACAAAAAAACTGGATATTGAGCTCCCATATCATCCAGCAGTAACACTACAAGGATATACCCCAGAAACACAAAAACCATTACAAAATATGCCCTCTGTACTCCTCCTATGTTCATTGCAGCACTATTTACAAGAGCCTAAATCTGGAAACAACCCAGTTGCCCAACAATAGATAATTGGCTTAAGAAACTGTGATACATCTAACAAATGGAATACTATGTAACTGTTAGGAAAAAATGAAGTAATGAAATTTATCTATACACGGATGGACATTGGGTGCCGGAGAGATAGCATGGAGGTAAGGTGTTTGCCTTTCATGCAGAAGGTCATTGGTTCGAATCCCGGCATCCCATATGATCCCCCGAGCCTGCCAGGAGCGATTTCTGAGCTTGGAGCCAGGAGTAACCCCTGAGTGCTGCCAGGTGTGACCCCAAAACAAAACAAAACAAAACAAAACAAAAAGAACATGGATAGACATGAAGACTTTCATGCTGAGTGATATGAGTCAGAGGGAGAGAGATGGAATAGAAAAACAGAATAGTCTCGCTCATCTGTTGGATTTATAAAATAAATAAATAAAAGACAGTATGGTGACAGAGAGAGAGAGACAGAGAGAGAGAGAGAGAGAGAGAGAGAGAGAGAGAGAGAGAGAGAGAGAGAGAGAGAATGCCTATCTAGAAGACAGGCAGGGGTTGGGGTGGAGGAGGGAAATGGAAAACATTGGTAGTGGGAAAGTTACACTGGTGAAAGGTGTTGTATATTCAATGACTGAAACCCAACTACAAACATTTTTGTAACCATGGTGTTTAAATGAATAAATTATTTTTTAAACTTAAGTTGTGGTAGACAATCAAACACAGGATTTCTCACATGAAGATGCTTAGGAGAAAGAGGGAATGATGAAAACAGAAGCAATGAAAAAAGGCAGATTCATGTCAAAGAAAATGAAGAAAATTAAAGATGAAGTACAGAGAGAAGGAAAAGTTTTTTGACTTTAGGAGTATTTATTAATTGCACTGAAAAGCAGTTCCTATTGAATGATTAAAAAAATAAAAAATAAAGCTTTTTTTTTAAAAAAACTCTTGCTTGAGAAAACTTTTTCCTTGAAAGAAGATAGATGGGAATGGGAAAAGAAAGAAGCAAATGCATATGAAAATGAAGATCCTCCCTATCAAGGTGAGAAAGAGAGCTGAGTTCAAAGTTGAAGAACTGGAGTTAATATACTCTGGAATAAATAGTTCTACTTGAGTCTCTCTCCATTTCTTTGTGGATAGAATGGTGGTATATTGCTCATGTTTCTGTGAATAAGCTTGCAGAAGTAAAGTTGAAATTAGATACAATTCCCAACAAACTTTAAAGTATGTCTTTATAAACTGGAAGGAGGAGTGTGATTATGGCTTAGGGACCAGTGTTTGGTCTATTTTCTTATTCCATAAAGCTCAGGGGGAGGAGCTAGAGTGATGGCACTGTGAGTTGGGTGCCAACATGAGTCTGATAGACAGCATCCCATATGATGGTCTCCTGAGCCCCACCAGGAATAATTCTTGAGTGTAGAATCAGGCGCATCCCAAACACCTCTGGCTGTAGCCCCAAAATCAGTCATCTCAGAAGGGCCGTTCCAAGGCTTTTTCCCTAGGTCATGCAGTGTTCTTAACAGGCAGCTCTCCCTTATGCTGGGCCTGGTCTTAAGTGGAGTACAACAGGCAATGGTCCTCCTCTGAATTGTTCTGTTACTTCTGTGCTCTCATCAACCTTCCTGTTGAAACCAAACTTTCTTCTCTTACCTCCTGAGACAATGTAATACAATGTCTTAATTTAGAGGGGAAATAGTCTGCGGGGGGGGGGGGGGGTCCGCTTTTCTGTTCCACTTAGACAAGTAAGCTTTATTTCCTGATTTGTTTTTCTAAAGCACTGAAAAATCAATTCATTACTTGGTACCTCAAACATATATCTCTTTTCTTTGGAGGGGACCCTCGGTCCAGATACTGTTTTTTTTCTGCCAATGACCACGAGAAACCACAGTAAATCAGCCCTTGGAGAGAATTTTTCACCAATAGGTCTTCTTCCTCTAGAGAAATGGCATTTTCAAGTCTTCACCATTAGGCTTATAGTTTTGTAGTCTCTTCAGCCAAAATAGCAGCCACCTGAGAGTTGAATTATCTAAACAGATAAACCATTAACCAGAATTATAATCCTGGCCCCCAGGAATTAATATTTGGAAAAGAAATTATGTAAGACTTTGACATAGATATAAAACAGAGTTCTGTACTGAGTAGAAGGAAAGAGACTGAAGGAGAAGAAAGACATGTGAAATAATGGGAGTCAGGAGTCAAGGGAATTCAGGATTCAGGTACATTAATGAAAGAAAAAGAAAAAGAAAAAAAGAAAAGTAAAGAAAAGGAAGGAAGGGGCCCGGAGAGATAGCACAGCGGCGTTTGCCTTGCAAGCAGCCGATCCAGGACCAAAGGTGGTTGGTTCGAATCCCTGTGTCCCATATGGTCCCCCGTGCCTGCCAGAAGCGATTTCTGAGCAGACAGCCAGGAGTAACCCCTGAGCACTGCCGGGTGTGGCCCAAAAACCAAAAAAAAAGAAAAAAAGAAAAAAGAAAGAAAAAGAAAAAGAAAAGAAAAGAAAAGGAAGGAAGGAAGGAAGGACTACATATCCAAACCAAGGAATCAACAACACTGAAATCATGAGATCAAATTTTAAAAAGGCATCTGTTATGAAGACAGAATTAGGAGATTGTGAAGAGAGTAGGGTATGGGATGGCCTCTGGGAACATTTGTGGAAGCAGATTGAACCTGGTGGTAAGATTGGCACTGAAACGTTCTCTATCTAAAACTTCTATGAATAACTTTGTAAATCACAATGCTTTAACTAATTTTTTTTAATAAAAGAAAATAGAGTTCTATGTTCCTTTGCTCTGTGAGAGGCAAAGAAAGAACAACAATTAGTGGCAGTTTATACTTCCAAGCAAAGTTCCAGTGGAAACCGAACTCCTCCCTTGTTATTCTGAAAAGCCATTCACTCACTGCTAATTGGGAAAGAAATTCAACAGCTTTTGCAGCCTTGAAACTCACATTTTCATTAATGAGATTGCCCTCTGCATCCCAAGAAATTTGACTTTCAAAAAAGGCTAGGTCTGTTTTCCAGAGCTATTCATGTCTAATTACAAGTATGGCCAGGAAATGTATTTTTATGTAATAAGAAAAAATAAAAGATCTAAGCAGAACACTTACAAGATTACTTTATCTAATGAGCTTCTAATTATAAAATTTAATGAAAACAGAAGCAATAATAGAAAGTAAAGAAAATTAAAGGGGATTACAATAGCCTTACTGTTGCAGGGACTCAGAACAGGCACCATTCAGCCTGTATGTGTTGAACCTGGGATTATGGGAAATGCATCCATTCAGATAGCTAAATAAATTACCTAGAAAATGTCTTTTAGACACGAAGCTTTTTTTTTTTTTCTCAATTGAACAATAACAAAATGAATCAGCCTATTTGCTGTGAATTTTCTAATTCAAAAGAGGTTTCATTTTTGCTTCTTGTGTATACATCATTTTTAAACTAAGGAAAAACTCTGCTGCTTCAAAGGTCCTTGAAGTTTTATTGTTAAAAGCACAGTTAAATACAAACACAAAACAATCAAAGGAACCAATGTTTGCCCTCTTATTTTTCTTTTTCCAAATGAAAAGATTTATGAAGTTTGGTAGATGTGGCTATTAACATTGCAATATCCCTGAAGTATTGATTGTGTTTAATTTATACTTAATTTATTCACATAAGTTTCAACCCATTCAAAGCTCTATTTTTCTTCTAGAAAAATAGACAGAGCTGTTATTGTACCATCTGGTTTACATGAGGAATCTCTTGGCATCCCGTAACTGCACATTTTATAAATGTTAAATCCCAGATGGCATTACATTGTAACAGTAGAGAGTTTTTACAGAGATCTCAAAAAATTATTTAAAATGTGAATACTGGATGATCAGAGTAGGAGCTATAAATTTAAATCATGTACTCAAATCCACTCACTCTAATAGTCTGGCTAGTTTTCTTGTTTTTATACCTTTTTCTCATCCTCATTGTTAGTTTTGTAAATTTAAGACTTCCATCAATATAATCAACCTAAATCATCACCCAGTGTAAAGTTTAATAAAAATTGCAAGAACACTGGGGCCGGAGAGATAGCATGAGGGTAGAGCATTTGCCTTTCATGCAAAAGGACGGTGGTTCGAATCCCGGCATCCCATTTGGTCCCCCGAGCAATTTCTGAGCCTAGAGCCAGGAGTAACCCCTGAGCACTGCCAGGTGTGATCCAAAAACCTAAAAAAAAAAAAAAAAAAAAAAAAAAAAGGCAAGAATAATGATCCTCAAAAAACCAGTACTAATGGCCCCTTTCTTTCAAGATGTTAAATTTATCACAAGAAAGGTATGAGATAGCACCCACCAGCAGACACCTAACTCCATGAAAACCATTCAATTCACCCAAAGCTGAAAGTTGGACCAGGAAAATTAGCATATATGAATGACTAGCAGTATTTTGAAAAAAAAAAAGTCGAAGTACAGTCATGATTAAGATTACAGATTCTTAGACTGGAGAGATAGTACATAGGGTGGTTCACTTGCCTTGCTAAGGTCAACCCTGGTTTGATCCCCTGCAGTGCAATTGGTTCCCTGAGCTCTCCTAGAGTGATCTCTGAGTGAGACCCAATACAAAACAATAAAAACAAAAGAACAAATTATAAAATTAGAGATTGGAACTCTTTCACTGATCCAATATACCAGTGATTAGATCCTGCATTAACATAAGCAGAACCTGGATTTCTCATCAGTAAAATTAAGGTGATACTTTCCCAGTTATTAATTTCAGGGCTGTTATAATATTACTGAGTATTACTTTATATTAATAAATAGTAATAGATATGACTGAGTTAATATTGGTAAAGTAGTTCCATAGATGATATGTATTCAGTGCCTAATGAGTGTAAATAGTGGTGGTGATGGCGGTGGCGGTGACAGCAACAATGTTAGGAAGTGTTGGAAACCTGAACATAGACTTAACTTTAAAGGCTTCTGTTACCTCTCCCAATTCATTCTATCATACAAAACACCAGATCTGGGACTGGAGAGATAGCATGGAGGTAAGGTGTTTGCCTTGCATGCAGAAGGACGGTGGGTCAAATCCCGGCAACCCATATGGTCCCCTGAGTCTGACAGGAGCGATTTCTGAGTGTAGAGCCAGGAATAACCCCTGAGTGTTGCCGGGTGTGACCCAAAAACAAACAAACAAACAACAAAACAAAACAAAACACCAGATCCAAACCCTATGTCATATTGGCTGAGGCAGAGCTGAGAAGTTATAAAGATCCATTGGAACTATGCTATTCCTGAGAAGCCTGCTTTGTGGATCAAGTGAAATATCTGGGCTACTATTCCAACATGACCCTTCATCTTGGAGAAATTATATCAGTTCTTTTTTTTTTTTTTTTTTTTTTTTTTTTTTTTTTCTGGGCAAACCAATTTTTATTTTTTTTTTTTTTTTTTTTTTTTAAATTTTTATTTTTAATTATGAGAACAAGGGTGCAAAGTAAGAGGACAAGGTAAAGTTACAGTGGAAGGACAATCACCCATAACATAATTCTCAGAAGTCCCCTTGCTGATATATTAACTTTGAAATTTCAGCCAAAGAACATTAAGATAAATAACACAGAATCCATGTACAATTACTTTGTCCCTCAAGTCCCCAGATTGTAATACATTATAATATTTCTTAACAGTACACAAGGCAATCTAAAGCCATAAAACTTACGTAACTCCTTAAACATTACAGGCATAGTATTTTCTTACATTTCCATATACATGCATATTAGCTTAAGTTAACCTCAAATTTTAAGTGAGTTCTTTTTAAGGATTAGAGTTAAAGGAGCACAGTAAGAATGGTGTTAGAGTGGCAATTGTTGTTTGCATAGGCTCACCAAAATATGAGGAACATGGAAAGAAATAACCTTGGCCTAAGTACAAAGAGACCAGACCCCTGAAGTTTCCTGGCACAAGACCAAGTCTAGGCTCCAAGCAAGCTAGATCGTCCAATCCAATACATTGTCTGTAGTGCCAACACACTTTTATTTTTCACACAGTCTCTGTTGTTGGTATCATGTTTCTGTATTAAAGATCCTGGAATCTGCATATCTTACATTGAAGTCAGGACGTGGAGCATCCTCTCCTTTCACCTCACAATCAAAGGGCAATGCAGGGAGCCCTGTCCTGTAAGCCGGTCGTTGTTGTTGTTAAGTCTTCTCAGTGTTAAGGGAAGTCTCTTTTGAGCAGGTCGAAGTCTGAGCAGTGTAGGTCTTCCATGGTAGAGGATTGCTTCCAAGTGATGTTATAGACCAGCCTGGATGTTTCGTGGATGGCTTTCCTGGTTCAGGGGAGAATGGAATATGCCCTTTCTTCTGACGTCTGTGCCAGGTCGTTATGTCAATGTTCAGGGTGTAAGGTCCCTTTGCACTACAAGGTTTGTGTGTTCTAATCTCTATTAGATAGGATCTTATTTGTATTTATACTATTTTCCCATTTTAATGTGCCTATGCAAATAAGAAGCAATGCCACATGGTGTTATTGGCGCGTATGGGGGCCATAAGAACAATTACAATGATTCCATTGACATGATTCAATCATAAGCATTAAACTGGGGGACTCTTCCACCAAAATTCCTTGTTAAACAGCTCAAAAAGAGAACATAAAAAGTGGTTAGAATCATCACTATATAAGACAACATTTAGTAAGAATTATAGCTGTCAGAGAAAAAACACAAAATATTCTAAAGAAATACGTGTCCATTTTATGTATCTTGAAACAGTTTGGGGTTGTCATACACAATGCACAGCTTTGGACTGTGATTACGATTCTACACTACTGAAGTTAAAAAGAGAAAACTAGATTAGTGATGTTTGAGAAGGGGTTAGAGAGTTAAGGAGTGAAAAAGAGCTTTGTAGGGGTGTGGGAAAGGGGAGAATACAAAATAAACATTCTGTGTACGGAAAACATAACATAAGAATAAGGGATATTCTGAATACATGAAATACATGAAGTACGCGCGGGGGCGTAAGCCCCCGCGCGGTTCTGTAGTTTTTGGATGCCTAGGGAGGAATTTCTCACCCCCTCCCCCCAAGGCCCGATTAACCAGGCGTGGCCCTGAAGACCCGCCTGGTGTAGGGGGAATCATGCTCTCCTGGACAAAGTGGTCAGCCCAGGGTCCTATGGCTAGCTGTCCTGCCCAGAGCCCCCATCATACCAGTCAAAAGCCCACGAAATCCTGGCATGTGGAGTGTTCTGGTCCCAGCCGAGCCTCTGTGGTTTTTGGATGCCTAGGAAGGATTTCTCACCCCCTCCCCCCAGGGCCCGATTAACCAGGCGTGGCCCTGAAGACCCGCCTGGTGTGGGGGAATCTTGTTCCCCTGGACTAAGTGGTCAGCCCAGGGGTCCTATGGCTAGCTGTCCTGCCCAGAGCCCCCAACATACCAGGCAAACACACCAAGAAATCCTGGCATTCGGAGTGTTCTGGGCCCAGCCAAGGCTCTGCAGTTTTTGGATGCCTAGGGAGGAATTTCTCACCCCCTCCCCCCAAGGCCCGATTAACCAGGCGTGGCCCTGAAGACCCGCCTGGTGTGGGGGGAATCATGCTCTCCTGGACAAAGTGGTCAGCCCAGGGTCCTATGGCTAGCTGTCCTGCCCAGAGCCCCCATCATACCAGTCAAAAGCCCACGAAATCCTGGCATGTGGAGTGTTCTGGTCCCAGCCGAGCCTCTGTGGTTTTTGGATGCCTAGGAAGGATTTCTCACCCCCTCCCCCCAGGGCCCGATTAACCAGGCGTGGCCCTGAAGACCCGCCTGGTGTGGGGGAATCTTGTTCCCCTGGACTAAGTGGTCAGCCCAGGGGTCCTATGGCTAGCTGTCCTGCCCAGAGCCCCCAACATACCAGGCAAACACACCAAGAAATCCTGGCATTCGGAGTGTTCTGGGCCCAGCCAAGGCTCTGCAGTTTTTGGATGCCTAGGGAGGAATTTCTCACCCCCTCCCCCCAAGGCCCGATTAACCAGGCGTGGCCCTGAAGACCCGCCTGGTGTGGGGGGAATCATGCTCTCCTGGACAAAGTGGTCAGCCCAGGGTCCTATGGCTAGCTGTCCTGCCCAGAGCCCCCATCATACCAGTCAAAAGCCCACGAAATCCTGGCATGTGGAGTGTTCTGGTCCCAGCCGAGCCTCTGTGGTTTTTGGATGCCTAGGAAGGATTTCTCACCCCCTCCCCCCAGGGCCCGATTAACCAGGCGTGGCCCTGAAGACCCGCCTGGTGTGGGGGAATCTTGTTCCCCTGGACTAAGTGGTCAGCCCAGGGGTCCTATGGCTAGCTGTCCTGCCCAGAGCCCCCAACATACCAGGCAAACACACCAAGAAATCCTGGCATTCGGAGTGTTCTGGGCCCAGCCAAGGCTCTGCAGTTTTTGGATGCCTAGGGAGGAATTTCTCACCCCCTCCCCCCAAGGCCCGATTAACCAGGCGTGGCCCTGAAGACCCGCCTGGTGTGGGGGGAATCATGCTCTCCTGGACAAAGTGGTCAGCCCAGGGTCCTATGGCTAGCTGTCCTGCCCAGAGCCCCCATCATACCAGTCAAAAGCCCACGAAATCCTGGCATGTGGAGTGTTCTGGTCCCAGCCGAGCCTCTGTGGTTTTTGGATGCCTAGGAAGGATTTCTCACCCCCTCCCCCCAGGGCCCGATTAACCAGGCGTGGCCCTGAAGACCCGCCTGGTGTGGGGGAATCTTGTTCCCCTGGACTAAGTGGTCAGCCCAGGGGTCCTATGGCTAGCTGTCCTGCCCAGAGCCCCCAACATACCAGGCAAACACACCAAGAAATCCTGGCATTCGGAGTGTTCTGGGCCCAGCCAAGGCTCTGCAGTTTTTGGATGCCTAGGGAGGAATTTCTCACCCCCTCCCCCCAAGGCCCGATTAACCAGGCGTGGCCCTGAAGACCCGCCTGGTGTGGGGGGAATCATGCTCTCCTGGACAAAGTGGTCAGCCCAGGGTCCTATGGCTAGCTGTCCTGCCCAGAGCCCCCATCATACCAGTCAAAAGCCCACGAAATCCTGGCATGTGGAGTGTTCTGGTCCCAGCCGAGCCTCTGTGGTTTTTGGATGCCTAGGAAGGATTTCTCACCCCCTCCCCCCAGGGCCCGATTAACCAGGCGTGGCCCTGAAGACCCGCCTGGTGTGGGGGAATCTTGTTCCCCTGGACTAAGTGGTCAGCCCAGGGGTCCTATGGCTAGCTGTCCTGCCCAGAGCCCCCAACATACCAGGCAAACACACCAAGAAATCCTGGCATTCGGAGTGTTCTGGGCCCAGCCAAGGCTCTGCAGTTTTTGGATGCCTAGGGAGGAATTTCTCACCCCCTCCCCCCAAGGCCCGATTAACCAGGCGTGGCCCTGAAGACCCGCCTGGTGTGGGGGGGAATCATGCTCTCCTGGACAAAGTGGTCAGCCCAGGGTCCTATGGCTAGCTGTCCTGCCCAGAGCCCCCATCATACCAGTCAAAAGCCCACGAAATCCTGGCATGTGGAGTGTTCTGGTCCCAGCCGAGCCTCTATCAGTTCTTTTTTTAAGCCCAACTCTGTCGCATAATTCTTCTCACATCACAGAACAAGAATCTACTACTTGTGGACTTTTTCTTACTGACAATAATACTAAAGTGTTAATATCCATAGTAGGAAGGTAAATGTCTCTCCCTTTATTTTGTGGGGGGGGCACTCCATGATGCTCAGGGGTTACTTCTGGCTATGCCCTCAGAAATCGCTCCTGGCTAGGGGGGCCATACGGGGTGCTGGGGATTAAACCCAGGACCATCCTGGATCTGCCGCGTGCAAGGTAAACCCCCTACTGCTGTACCATCGCTCTGGCATGTTTCTCCCTTTTAAGTCAATAATACTTATATCTATACTGCATTTTCTTTTTTTTTTTTTTTTATTAATTATTTTTTTTATTATTTTAATTATGACAACAAAGATGCAAAGAAAGAGGACAGGGTAAAGTTACAGTGGAAGCCCAATCACCCATAAACAGGATTCTCAGTAGTTCCATCGATGATATCCCAGCCTTGAACTTTCAGCCAAAGAACATTAAGAAAAACAAAACTGAACCCATGTACAATACAATTACTTTGTCCCTCAAATCCCCAGTTGTAGTACATATTGTTTCTTAGCAGCACACCATATAATCTAAAGATATTAGACTTATGTAACTCTTTAAACATTGAGGGCAAAGTACATTTATCTAGTTCCATGCACATGCTTACTAGTTTAAGTTAACCTCAAAAGTTTTAATGGGTTGTTTTTCTTAAGGATTGGAGTCAAGAGAACATAGTAAAAAACGATATTAAAGTGGCATTTGTTTGCATAGGCCCACCAAAACATAAGGGACATGGAAAGACAAATTATGGTCTAAATACATGGAGACCCTACCCCTGAAGTTTCCTGGCACAGGACTGACTCTAGGCTCCAGGCAAACTAGTTTGTCCAATTCAAGTCATAGTCTGTAGTGGCAATACACCTCCATTCCTCACATAGTCTCTGTTGTTGGTATCATTCTTCTGTATTAAAGATCCTGGAGTCTGCATATCCCATATTGCAGTCAGGATGGTGCAGAGCATCCTCTCGTTTCACCTCACACTTAAGGGGCAATAGAGAGAACCATGTCCTGTAGAGCAGGTCATCGTTGTTGTCATGTCTTCTCGCAGGTCATTGTTGTTGTCACGTCTTCTCAGTGTAAACGGAAGTGTCTTATTAGGAGGTCGATGTCACACCCTTGGTAGTGTCTTTCCTGGTAGAGGACTGCTTCCAACTGTTGCTATAAAAGACCTTGGATGTTTCGTAGATAGCTTGCCTGGTTCCAGCGTGAATGGAGAATGCCCATTCAACTGAGGCCTATGCCAGGTCATTATATCAATATTCAGGGTGTAAGGTACATTGTAATGAGATTTATTAGATAATAACTAATCTGTATGTATAGTGTTTTCCCATTTTAATGTGTCTATGCAAACAAGCATCAATGCCACGAAGCGTTATTGGTGCATCTGGAGGCAATAGGAACAAGACCAGCAATTTCCATGACATAGTTCAATCATAGGCATCAAACTGAGGGATAGTTCCACCACAATCCTTACTGAACAGCTTACAAAGAAAAGACAAGATGAAAAGTGGATAGAAACATCATGGTAGAAGAATATATAGAGAGTTACAGCAGTTAAAGAAAATAACCATAAAATATTCAAAAAATATATGTGTTCAATATGTGTTCGATTTGTGTCCTTCTAAATAGTTCTGGGATTTGTAAGATCTACTGTATGTCTTTGGTCAGAGATTGAAGCTGTGTGTTACTGAAGTTAGAGAAGGGTAAATCTGGGGTACTGATGGTTGGGAGGAGCATATGATCGCGCGGGGGCGCTAGCCCCCGCGCGGTTTCAAAATGTAGACTGGTATGAAATTGCCAGTGACAGCCTGAGTATAGCTGAGAAATTATTTGCCTCCCCCAGATCAAACTACACCCCCTGATCCACCCTCTAGAGCCGGCCTGGGAGTGGGGAAAACCCAGGGTGCCCCATCAGCTCCTCCCAGAAACCCACCTGGAGATCCGGAGGAAAGGGGGAGAGGGGGTTCGGGTGACCCAGGTCCGGGCCCCCCACCCTAGGCCAGGCCAAAAGGCCGCTGGCACATACGGAGGTCTGCCAGCTGCCCGCCCGTGCTGCTAAAAATCCAGCTCCAGGAAGGGAGAGAGACTATACTGCATTTTCTTTTTCTTTCCTTTGTGTATATGTGTGTGAAAGGGGTTTGTTTTGTTTTGGGGCCATACCTGGCAATGCGCAGGTTTTACTCCTGACTCTTTATCAGGTATTACCCTTGGCAGAACATGGGGAACAGAGCATGTGGGGTTCCAGGGATTGAACCCAGTTGCATGCAAGGCAAATGTCCTACCCACTGTACTTTCTCTCCAGCCCAAGTATTGCATTTTCTTAAACATTCTCTTTCATTTCATTCTCAAAGCAGTCTGCTTTTACTTTATTTTTTTTTTACCCTACCCCATATCTTGGCACAATAAATATTATATAGCCACTCAGAGTTGTTTCAATTTAGGAATTTGTATCTGTAAAATGAGCTAATTCCTGAGTTAAGTACTAACTCTAGTTCCAAATTGGAAATCAGTATTTATTTTCTTGAACTGCCATAACAATAAGTGGCTTAAACCACAGAATTTCTTTCTCAGTTTTGGAAACTAGAACTCTGAGATCAAGTTACTGGTTGTACAGTTTTCTTCTGAATACTATGAGGAAAAGATCTGCTCTCAGTCTCTCTCCATAGCTTCTCTTTACTCTGTATATGCCTATGTCAAAATAGTCTCTTATAAAGACAGCAGAAGGGGGCCAGAGAGATGGCATGTAGGTAGGACGTTTGCCTTGCATGCAGAAGGATGGTGGTTTGAATCCCGGCATATGGTCCCCCAAGCCTGCCAGGAGCGATTTCTGAGCCTAGAGCCAGGAATAACCCCTGAGCGCTGCTGGGTATGACACAAAAACAACAACAATAATAACAAAAAGACAGTAGAAGTTGTCGGTCCATATTAATAACTTCTTTTCAGGGTATTGCCCTCTACAAAGATCCTATATCTTTACAATAATTTTCACAAATGTGCTTGCTATTGTACTTATTATTTTTTCTTTCTTTTTTTAAAAATACTTTTTTTTTCTTCCTTTATCCTTTTTATTTTTCTTTCTATTTTTTAAAACAATTTTGCTTTGATCAGTAGGAAGGGGATTTTTCTCTCAGGTCCAAAAGAAAAAATGAATCAATAAAAAAAAAAATTTTTGCTTTAGTTATCTGGAAACAAATGTATTGTGGCCCACTATGTCAGATATGTGATGCATTTTCTCTAAATTAAGTAAAAAGAAATCCTATCTTCAGATACATAGTCATATTTTGAGGTACTGAGTGAGGGCCTGACTGTAACATGAATTTTGAGAGTGAGGAACACACATGAATTTGGAGGGTGAAGGACACACTTGGTCAGCTCTTAACTATAAAATAAAAGATAAAATAACAATATTTTATTTAATAGACATCCACTGATCAGAAGTGGGGTGGGAGAAATTTTCTTCCAGGAGCTCTCATTTCTCTCTTTTTCCTATCTTGAAGGATTCTGGATCAGTTTCCAACACAGGATGTAACCAAGAAGGCTTCCATTCCATTGCCCTTGAAGCCAGTTTAACAAGAGACACTTTGGGGCCTGAGCGATAGCGCAGGGGGTAGGGCGTTAGCCTTAGACACGGCCAGCCTGGATTTGATCCTCGGCATCTCATATGGTACTCCGAGCCTGCACACAGAGTCAGGAGTAAACCCTGAGTGCTTCCGGGTGTGTCCCAAAATTCAAAATCAAAGAGACACAATGTCTCAGAGAAGAATTTTATTGAATACATGCCCAAAGCTTGAAAGATGGTAGGCTCATGTCTTAAAAACTGCCATCTTGAATGCACAGTCTCAAAGAGGTGGTTTTTTCGTTTTTGTTTTTTTAATAGAGAAGGAGAGTAGGGAAGCACATTTTTAGGAAAGGTGGCTTATAGAATAGTGGAGGATCAATAGATTCACTCAAGGGCTAATCCCCTAAATTCAAATAAGTATTTCAAATTATGGTTTCTGCACTCATTTATTAGGCTACAATAAAGTGCATATTCTCAACATTCTTGACTATCCTGAGCCAAACTCATTTCATTTCTGGTTTCTACTGTTGAATTCTATCCCTAATTTCTTTGGGTTGCTTTCAGGACCTTTCATTGGGGCACATGTCCTTCCCTCCCTCAATCACAGAATTTCTGGTTACCTTTTCTTGCTCAGAACTTTCTTTCTCAGTACTTCCTGCTTTTCAAAAGCTCACTAAAAGTTAATTCACTTTTACAACAAATTTGCATTAGTAACCTATTTTACTAATCAAAAGGAATATAGAGAGGGTCTCAGTTTTATTTTTGTTTTGAGTGGTTTTATATTTTGTTTGTATTTTTTGTTTATTTGGGGGCCACACCAACAATACCCAGGAGCTACTCCTGGCTCTGCACTCAGGAAATTACTTCTGGTGATGCTTGAGGGATCAAATGGGATACTAGGGATCAAACCCTGCAAGGCAAGTGGCTTATTTGCTGTGCTCTTTCTGGCCCCATTTTGGTTCTGTGTTTTTATTTTGTTTTGGTCAAAAACTAATATAGCAGTTTTGTTTTAGTTCTGTCTGCTGCAGCTGTTCTAGAATTACAGCAGAACCCCGAGTACCAAGTTATCCTACCAAATTTCTTCTTGTACACAACTTGTGGATAAAGTCTGCTTTTTCTATATATTAGTACCATGTTAGATTTTATATAGTATGTATTTATTTTTATACACAAAACTTTCTTGATGGGACTGAGGATGTGACTCAAAGGCCTGATCCTGGCAACACATGGGCTTTCAGCAACACCAGTAATGGTCCTGGTACAACCCTGCTGAGCATGAGCAACAGGACATTGCAGAGCCTGGGCCCCTCCCTCATCCCTAGGACATCATCTTGGGTGACCATAGGTCCTCAGGTTCCACTGAGTAGAGCCCCTACTGAAATAAAAAGAGAGAAAGTTTTTTATGTTTTCTAAAATAAATAATTCCTACATCTGGACCAAAGGAAGAACTTCAGTTATTTCAGAGTTGCAAAGTGGCCCAAAGAAGTCAGAATGTTACACAGTTTCTTCAACTTAGTACAAACTTCAAGTTCATATACTTATAACAGTTAATATACTCAGTAAGGAGCCACAGAGAACAGTTAATCAGGTTTGAAGATCCAATGTCCCATATGGTCCTGGAGCCATGCCAGTCTTGATCCCTGAGCATAGAGCCAAGAGTAAGATAATATCAAAAGGAGAAACATACATTTGAAGTTATGCAAAGACAAATTATTTATCTTGGAATGTGGGGCCCTTCTGTTGATTTTCAACAAACTGATTGCTTTTCATTTTAGACAAGAACATAATGTAATCCTTGAAGCAAGAATTTAGCATTTATAAAATATATTAAAATAGGATTCAGTTGCTTAAAGTTGCCTATTCACCAGAATTGCTTCACCAGAGGCTGAAAGCATAAATTGGGTGGAAATTCAATCACATTCAAAAAGTAAAGTTTCTTTTATATTATCGAGGGAGGAAGCTTTTGTAATATGTGAGGAATATAGAGGTCTTTGAAATAGTTCCCACCTGTATCTTTGATCCCACTGCCTTTCTTCAGGCTTTTTCCCCTCAACCCTGAGAGAGGGGTTATGTTTGGAGCTGAATTAAGGGGAGCTAGGCTAATAAGCTGATGAGCTAGGCTTGTGGTTTCACGTGGTGGAGCGACTGGCTTGTTTGTGAAGAGCTCGTTGTGTGAGTTTTCTTGCCTATTAAAAACTTCATATCTGTGTGGACTACTTATTGCATGGAACTACTACCGGACCAGCATCTCCTATCCTCCCCAAGTAGGAGGTATGGGATTCCCCTATCCTCATTGGGGCCTGTGGAACATTCAACCTGTCCCTCTTCAGTAATTCGCTTTTGCCCAATAAAAAGTCATTTTGTTCCCTACAAGTACTTGTCTTATTCCACACCTGATGACTGTGACTGACTGCTTCTTTGTTTTGCATCATTTGAACTTAAACATGTTCTTTGGAAAGATTCTACTTTTGGGGGCAATGAGGGGATCTCCATACTTGATGGGGAAGGTGAGTAAACGCCACAGTGGTTGAGATGATCAATCACTCTGAGTGAAGAAAAGGAAAGGGTGAATTTTAGAGAGACACATACACCAAGGATTGTCTAAACTTCCTGAAATAGGAAGAAGTGAGTTATAGAGGCGTTCTGGGGGAAATTTAACAGCTTACAAGATTTAAGACAACCTGAAGATAACCCTTCAGGGAATGGACTGCCCCCAATGGATGCTGTTCTGATCAAGCTTTAAATGCCATTCAGAAAGGGTTTGATTGTTTGATTAGCTTCATGCAAGTGCCCACTCCTTGCCCAAATGATGGAGGCAGTTTGATTGAAAGTGTCACTAACATTCTAACTAATGGGAAAATGAGTTCTCTGAAGCTACAACATGATGCTTTTATCAAAAGTAAAGGACAATATTCCAGACAGAAAAAATATATGCCAGTGTGTATTTAAGGTGACTTACTAGTGCTGAGGTCTTGTGTTGCATAAAGTGTCATATGGTCTCCCCCAGAAGAGAGCAAACCCCATGAAGAGACAGTTTTGTTTTGGTTTTTTTTTTGCATTTACACAAAAAAAATCGAGGGGGGAGGGCTTTAATGCTTCATGGCTGCTCAATAATGTTCCCAGTAGAAGGTCTATCTATGCACTATCAGAATTTAAAACTTGGTTCAATTTTTTGAAATAGGAATTCAAAATAATATTCAGGGACAACTATTGCCACAGTTATGCTGGTAAAACAAACCACCCCTAAAACAAGAAGCCTGGGACCCGTATGTGACTTAGTGGCTAGAATACATGTTTAGCACTACAAGCCTTTGGGTTTGGTCCCCAGTATCACATCTCCACTCAAACACTGCTGGAGTGGCTCCAAGAGTGCCCCTCACCTCTAGACCCAAGTACTGACCCATCAGGCTCTCTCTCTGCAGGATTGAACATCATAGGAAATGGCCCAAAGAGCACCACAGTGGTGTTCCTTGATTTAGCTCACATGACTTCAGTCAACTGATCTCATTGACATCAACTAGATTCATTTGATGTTAGCTGCGTTTACTCATCTATCAGTAGGCAGGGGATCAGCTGGAAGCTAGTTACTTGAGGAAAGTCCTGCTCTATCTGCACCTGTGATCCTCACCATCCAGCAGACTGGTCTGGACTGTTCTCATAGGGAATATGGAGTATCTTTACAGCTTAGCCTCAGAAATGGCACATTATTATTTCCACTATACCTCCTGACCAAAGCAAGTTAAGTTACTAGACTAATTACAATGGGGAGGCGAAGAAGTAGTAAGGAGGAAAAGAAAAGAAGTGCATGCTTCATAGAATGGAGGGATGGAAAGATGAGAAGGGGTAGAAAATGGTGACCTTTACAATAAAACGAATCCTGCAGAATTTTAATGTCAACAAATTTTAATTATATCAACTAAAATAAATGTACTGAATTGCCAAGAAAACCTGTTCTCTATTTCAGTGATAAACATACCCCTAGCTATTAGCTATAAAGCAATCTGTATTTATATTTGTATATATGCATTTTCATTTAGAACTTCTGAGCTTTCTTTTTATCCATTTATCTAAGCTGCCTTATCTATATATTTTACTAGTAGGTAAAGCCTTTTATACTATCCTCCTGGGCTATTTTGAACCTATTGTTCTTAGGTGACTCTTTGAATTTGGATATTTCTAAAGAGTCAAAGAAGAAAACGACATAAATATTGTATAGTTACGGGGCCAGGAAGGTGGCGCTAAAGGTAAGGTGTCTACCTTGTAAGCGCTACCGTAGGATGGACCGCGGTTCGATCCCCCAGCGTCCCATATGGTCCCCCCAAGCCAGGGGTGATTTCTGAGAGCATAGCCAGGAGTAACCCCTGAGTGTCAAACTGGTGTGGCCCAAAAACCAAAAAAAAAAAAAATTGTATAGTTACATTGTTAAAAGAACTACCATATGATGTTCAAAAACTATTCACATTGACACAGTCTCTTGTTTTTTCAGATTAAATTTATAGTTGATATTTAAAAGCTATTCTCAGCTGCATTAGCATAACAGGGAGAAGTTTTTATGTCTCTTATTTTTCATATTCTAATACCACTTTGTGCTATTAAAGCTAATTGAACCACATGGAGCTTTAAAACACCATCTCATGCACATGCACATGCACTCGCGCGCGCGCGCGCACACACACACACACACACACAGAGGGCAGAAAAAAAAACAGAAAAGGGAGAGAGCGAGAGAGAGATAATAGTGTGAGAGATTCATAATAAATTTGAGAGCCATGACCTGATTTTTCACTGGAGTTCTCAGTCTTGCAAATTCTCAGACTTGACTCTGGGCAAGTCACAAAACCTTTAGACTTAATTGCTTTGTTTTACAGTGTGGACTTTGGGAGCCTGGTGAATGCATTCCATGCATTGAGCATTATACCACATTAGTTTGACCTGTGTAGTTTCATTCTAGGGCTTCTCTAGTTCATTTAAACACAATCCGATTTACCATTACTGCTATTATCACTTTACAATTATTTTCATCAATTGTTTTATGACCAAGAAATTTAAATTTAATCAATATCAAGGTATAAAATTTACAAAAAATCAGTATCTCCCTCCCCTTCCCCCTTCCCTCTCCCTCCATATTCCTTGTCCCAAGAAAGATTGATGGCCAGCAAGAGAAACAGTACTTGTAAATGCTCAGCATGGCCAAACAGTGGTGAAGTACCTAACTCTCACACTTTCTCCTGGATAATGCAGTTCCATCATTTTCTCCAGCATGCACTTCCAGACATTAAAAGCAAATGCACAGTTCTGTAACAGTGCATAAACACACACACACACATATATATACACATAAAGACTTTGGTTTTATTTTTATTTTAAGTAAAATATAAAAAACTAATTATATAGTTCCAAACATGCAATTTTATGGCTGAATTTTTAAAAAAATATTTTTAAAGGGGCCAGAGAGATAGCATGGAGGTAGGGGGTTTGCCTTGCATGCAGAAGGACGGTGGTTTAAATCCTGGCATCCCATATGGTCCTCCGAGCCTGCCAGGAGCGATTTCTGAGCATAGAGCCAGGAGTAACTCCTGAGTGCTGCTGGATGTGACCAAAAACAACAAAACAACAACAACAACAAAAATATATATGTATATATTTTTAAAAAGCCCTCCCCAGAAGCGTTCAGGGCCAAGAGGACAGTATAATGCTAGGAGCTGGCAATATAGTGCTACTTGAGGCCACCAGTGCTGTAAGACACTAGGGCGACCCCAGTGGTGGAGGAGTTCTCTAGGGCTATTCCAGGCAGTGCTGGAAGGGGGCATGCTGTGTTGGGGATCACACCTGGGGCCTTGCATATGCAAAACAAACACAGCTGGCCCCTGAATTATTTTTCTTGTCTCGACTATTGGCATCTTTAATATCAACATTGATAGATTATTGAATCTTTGCATTTAGTTTAGCTGCTGAAGAGTTTCCATCACTTTTCTTTCAATTTCCTGATGAAGAAATATGGGTTGTCATTTAGATAGTCATAAATATATAGTTTGAGGGCCACACCTGGTTCTGCTCAAGGCTTACTTCTGGCTCTGTGCTTAGGGATCAAGCTGGCAGGTCTTGGGAAAATCTATGTGGTACTGGAGATTAAACCCAGGTCAGCTGCGTGCAAGGCGAGTACCCTATCTGCTATGCTATTTCTCTTCATCTCTCGTATCTGCTGTGGTCCCCTGAATCTGCCAAAAGTGATTTCTAAGCATAGAGCCAGGAGTAACACCTAAATGTCACCTGGTGTAGCCCCAAAAGAAACAAACAAAAAACCCTATGAACTGAAGAGGGAAAGATAGCACAGGAGTTAAGATATTTGCCTTGTACTATATCTGACTACAGTTTTTTTCCCTAGTACTATATATGGTCCCCTGAGCATTGCCAGACATCACTCCTAAACACAGAATCAGGAATAGCCCCTGAGCTATATTGGGTATGGCCCAAGTAATGCCCCCATAAAGAATTATAAGCTTGTTTATTAGAAAGGCATTTCAGGGGCCGGGCGGCGGCGCTAGAGGTAAGGTGCCTGCCTTGCCTGTGCTAGCCTAGGACGGACCGTGGTTCGATCCCCCGGTGTCCCATATGGTCCCCCAAGCCAGGAGCGACTTCTGAGCGCATAGCCAGGAGTAACCCCTGAGCGTCACCAGGTGTGGCCCAAAAAAAAAAAAAAAAGGCATTTCAATGAATGAAATAAAAGAAAAAAAATTAAAAATAAATGCATTTCAAACAGACAACATTGCATTCTTAAGTATTTCACTCTAAAAGTCCCTTTATGTACAGACCGTTATGGAGCTGCTGAAATAAACCTCATGCCACTCAGGCAGTGACAGGGAGTGGAAAAGGAATGTGATCAATTAGCAAATTTAGTCTCCCCCCCAAATGCAGAAACTAATACATTTGGAAGCAATTTCACTATACATTAAGGACCTATTGTTTGGGGAAAAAATAAGATTGTAATCTTTCATACCTAGTGAAATGAGACCTTTCATTGTGGAAAAGTATTTCTTCCTCATTTTCACAGGTGACTGCACTGAATACATTAGCATCTTTGTGCACAAACATAGGGTTGATTCCTATTGGCCTAGAGCTGAGGCAAGACCTGGAGAGGCAAAGCCATATAATCAGTTTATTACTTTTCTCACCTCCTTCTTAATAGGTTTATCTCAGTCAGGCTTCAACATTTCTTTTCTCCAATGCAGGCTAACTCAGTGGGCGACTTCTGGGTCATCTGACCCTTTTGGAGCCATATTACAAGAGGGCCACAGGTAAAAATCACAGGTGGTGGGAATAGCACAATCAGTAAAACAGAAAATTATGCTGAGGGTGAGGCATACTGGGAAGACTAGAATAAAACAAAATTGAAAGACAGCTAGGGTCAAAATTATCTTCTGAGCTAAAATCTTATCATCATTGTCACCATTGTGCCAACAAATGACCTTTATGTTTGTTATAAAGGTACTTCCTTGGGGGGAAAATTTTAGAAAAAGTTGTTATTCTTCTACTCAAAACCCAAATTCCTCTACTACATCTATTCTTCCAAATCTGCTTATTCTGAGTTTTTGGTCGCTCTTCCTGATTCTCTTAGGACATAATTCCCATAAAAGAAGTTGATCTCTATCCATTTCCCATTCCCTTACCTCCTTTATTCTACCTATTTTCCAAATTTTTCTTATTAAAAAATTCACCTGTGGTGCTAGTTAAGCATTCATTGACCCAAGATCTTCTTGGGAAAGCCCGAAACAACAGCTTTTATATGAGCTCCAGGAATTTGTAATATGAATGAGAGCTTCACGTGATCCTTTTCAAAGAAGAAGCTAGGGAAGGGCAAGAGAGATAATCCAGTGGGGAGGTTTCTTCTCTTGCATGTGGCAGACCCAGGTTCAATTCCAGCTTCCATATGGGCCCCTAAAGACTGCCAGAAGTAACTCCTAATTATAGAACCAGGAGTAACTCCTGAGCATCACTAGGTATATCCCCCTCCCCCAAAAAAGAAGAAATTAAGGAAATTCTAATTTGATCTAAGATATTTCAAAACCCTATAACTTGAACTGGAGATTACTTCTCAAGTTATATCACTAAGATAACATATAAATCAATAATTAAAAATGCTACCCCTACTTCTTGCACAGAATGTGAGCAATATATTAGCCTTGATAGAATATGGGCAGCTAAAAACCAGACATCTCAAAAAAGTAATTAGAAATGCTAAATAGATATATTGATTATCTCTCAAAAAATGTGAGTTCTTAAAACTGGTCCTGACACTGAATTATCAAAGCTTGGGCAATTTTTTTCATTAATTTTTCCCATATGTAAGTTCCCAATAGTGACATGTGATATTCCTATTTTCACAACTTTCTATGATCTAATATTTCCACTTTCAAAAATTTACCTTGAGGATTACACCATGAAATGTACAAGAATATCCATCATATTGTCACTTATATTGGTGAATAATTAGAAACGTTCTTAATATTTATCATCAAAGAACAGCTAACAAACGCCAACTTATTCAAGTATAAAATGACTAAGAGGTCTTTAGGTTATGAAAAATAGTCATGACATGTAAAGTAATCAAAGCAGATTATAAAACACAGTTTAAACTTAAACCTTATGTATTTACTGTTTTATTTTGTCTTAAGCACACATGCAGGAGCTAAGGAATCACTCCTGCCTAGACTTGTGGGTACCAGGGATGCAACCAGGGTTGGCTATGTGCTAGGCAAAAATCCTCCCTGCTGTACTATTACTCCAGCCCCCTAATACCATTTTTGTCCCCCAATTCACAATACAGTCTAGGCAAAGGGCCTGTGTTGAGGTATATATGGGGTGCATTTACTGTACCTCCCCTTTCTATACAGTCAGTGTAAAGAACACAACCTGTGGTAAGAATTGGGAGGCCTTGGGGCCCGGAGAGATAGCACAGCGGTGTTTGCCTTGCAAGCAGCCGATCCTAGACCAAAGGTGGTTGGTTCGAATCCCGGTGTCCCATATGGTCCCCCGTGCCTGCCAGGAGCTATTTCTGAGCAGACAGCCAGGAGTAACCCCTGAGCACTGCCGGGTGTGGCCCAAAAACCAAAAAAAAAAAAAAAAAAAAGAATTGGGAGGCCTTTTCTTTTTTTTTATTTTTTAATATGTATGTATATATATAATTCTTAACCAGTGCAACATTTCCATGACCAATATCCCAAGTATCTCCTAATATCTTTTATTTCTTTTTATTTACTTTAGTTAAGCACCATGGTTACAAGATTATTTATGATTGAATTTCAGTCATAGCATGTACACCACCCTTCACCATTGTCATCTGCCACCAACATACCCAGTTTCCCTCCATTCCCCCAGGACTGCCCTGGGACAGGCATAGTCTCTCTCTCTCTCTTTTTCCTATTTTCTCTCTCTCTCTTTCTCTCTCTCTCCTTTTTGACCCGTGTTCTGCATTACTGTTAATGAAGGGGTATCATGCATATCACTTTGTCTTTAAAGACAAATGCCTTTTTAAAAACCAGTATATGGTATTTGTAGAAAGTTTTCATGAAGTTTACATAACTAAAACTAATAGTTACCTGATCATTGGTGAGGTTATATATTTTAGTTTTTGAGTTTCTGTTTTTCTCTAGAACCTTCTTTAATTTTTTTAACATCCTTTATCAGTAACCTTACATTTATATACCTACTGGAAAAATGGATTATCCTTTGGGGTGAGAGGTTAGTGTTTGAAGGTAACACCTTGGCTGTGCTCAGAGTTCATTCCTAGAGGTGAGCAAACTGTTCAGAATTAAACCAAGGTTGGTTTCATGCAAGACAAATGCTGTATCTGCCATACTATCTCTCCATGATCCCCCCTTTTGTTAAAAGGTGCTTCATATGCATTATCAGGAGCCAGGAGATAATCAAAGCCAGGATATGAATTGAGAGTTAATCAAGGGAAAGGTTAGTGGTACAAACAAGAGATGCTTTTTCCTCAAGTAAATCCCACCACCTTCTTGCACTCTGTATTAGAATTCTAAATAATTTGTCAAAAAACATTTAAAATTTCACAAGTGTTATATATAAAAACACCAAAAAAAGTTAACACTATTGTAACTAACCATGGTACCTAAACTACTATAAATAAATATTAACATGTTTTTTAATTTTAAAAACACACTAATTAATTCATGTGGAGGAAATTTCAGGGAAATCTGGTTTCTGGTTTACTCATAAAACAGCTGGTTTTCATATCCACAAGACAAGAATTAGAAAGGACAGGCCTCTGCTCCTTTCAGGATTCTAGAATGCTTGTCTCCTTCCAGGTGGGAGACCTGGAGAATTCAGGTGTCTTCAACTCAGGGTACTGGTTATAAAAACACAGAGCAGTCCTCCCCTCTCAGTTGGTGTGGAAGTGCTTTCAGCCATGGCGAGCAGGCAGAGAGATGGTGATGATCCCCCAAGCTCATTCAGTGCAAACTGGAGGTGAGAAAATCTGGAGCCGACAGGGAAGAAGCCACTGTGCTGAGAAATTAATGTGTGCTTCCTTAACGTTCTCTCATCTCTTTCCATGAACCCACAGGTCCCTTTCTCTCCTCTTCATCCTTGTGACTTCAGTGAACTCTTTGAAGAACTCTGACTTAGGTATGTATCTGGGTTAATGTACCCTTTGAGAATGCTTCAGTGGTAAGGCAGTGCCCTTCAAGAAAACGGCTTGAGCTAAGATACCTGGAAAACCAAAAAATCCAAACAAGGGTCAAACAATTCCAATTGCTCCCTTTCTTACCAGCACTACACGTTCCATCATTAACTTATGACTTACTTTACTGCCTAAATTAGTTTGCTAAATAAAACATTTCCACTCTTTTCCCTCCACTGCTTCTAGGCACCCATAGAGCGGCAGATTACATAACTGAGTTCTCTTTTCTAGGAGTAGCTATTTTAAAATATCAACTGAACCTTACAGTGTGATTATAGCAAACCAAACCAGAGATATTCCTTTTGAGGTGTTTTTTTTTTTTTCGGTTTTTGTTTTTTGGGTCACACCCGTTTGATGTTCAGGGGTTACTCCTGGCTAAGTGCTCAGAAATTGCCCCTGGCTTGAGGGGACCATATGGGACGCCGAGGGATTGAACCACTGTCCTTCCTTGGCTAGCGCTTGCAAGGCAGACACCTTACATCTAGCGCCACCTCGCTGGCCCCCCTTTTGAGTTTCTTTAATTGTGACTTTGGCTTGGGTATTTAGTTCTGACCTCCCCCCCCCCCCCCAATGCACCTGAGACTACTTGGCCCCTATCACTTTTTTTTTTTTTTTTTAGTTTTTGGGTCACATCAGCTGCGCTCAGGGTTTCCTCCTAGCTCTTTGCTCAGAAGTTGCTCCTGGCAGGCTCGGGGACCATATGGGAAGCCGAACCACCATGCTTTTGCATGCAAGGCAAATGCCCTACCTCCATGCTATCTCTCCGGTCCTCAATCCACTTTTTTTCTTCTTTTTTCAATTTGTAGAAATATGCAGAAATATGAGGTAAACAAAGTAATTTCTGTCCCAAGGTGGGAGCCCCTATCTAGAAGATAAAATTAAAAGGGAGGGTAGCAGTTGTTTTGTTTGCATAGGTTCAGCAAACATTGGGGAAATTAGAAAGAAAATACCCTTGGTCTAAAAATCCAGGGTATCTCAGTGTCTCTATCCATAAAACATACTGTCATTAGACCAACTACAGACTCTGGGCGTACTAATTGTCCAACCCCAAGATCTTTCCTCTTGGTCCCAGGAAAAGTTCTACTCGGTTGTGGTAGTCAGGCTTCTGTATTTAGAGACCTTTGCACAAATCCTATGTCAAAGCCAGGGTGTCGTGGAGTGTCTTCTGATTTCATCTCACTTGTCATTGGGTGTTGAGGCAGGGAAACCTGCTTTTTGAGTTTTTTTTTGTCTGTTTTATGGTTTTTGGGTCACACCCGGCAGTGCTTAGGGGTTACTCCTGGCTCTACATTTAGAAATCGCTCCTGGCAGACCTGGGGGACCATATGTGATGCCGGGATTCGAACCACCATTCTTCTGCATGCAAGACAAACGCCCTACCTCCATGCTATCTCTCCAGCCCTTGAGTTTTTCTTGACCTCTTCTTTCACCAGAATTAGACTCTGAGAAAACCAGATGTGACCCTACTCCCCAGATAGAAACAAAATTTGCATTCTTCAGTTCTTTATCTTATTTATTCATCTAGGACTTGGGAGCCACACCTGATTGTGCTTAGAGCTTACTCCTAGCTCTGTGCTCATGGAATCATATTTGGGTCATTTGTGTTTGAGATAAGCACTTTAATCTTTATACTAATATCTATAATTAATCTATCTGGCCCCTTTTTAGGTGTTTTCTTTTTTTGGGGGGTGGGGTCACACCCAGTGACACTCAGGGGTTACTCCTGGCTATGTGCTCAAAAATTGCTCCTGGCTTGAACATATGGGGTGCCAGGGGATCAAACCACAGTCTGTCCTAGGTTAGTGCATGCAAGGCAAATGCCCTACTGTTGCACCACCATAGGACCTATTTTTTTGTTTTGGTTTTTGAGCCACACCTGGGGGTGCTCAGGAGTTACTCCTGGCTCTGCACTCAGAAATCACTCCTGGCAGGCTCAGGGGACCATATGCAATGCTGGGGATCGAGCCCAGGTCCATCCTGGGTAGGTCACATGCAAGGCAAATGCCCTACCACATGACTCTGTTTCTCCTTTTAGATTTTAGATCTCTCTATCCCTGCCTCTAACAGCTTAATTGCCAAGGTTGTAGCCTGATTTTTGTATGTGTGCTTGTTAATCAAACCTAAGCTTAGCCCTGAGTAATTTCTGGCCACTTAATTGATACCTTCCTTACATTTATATCATGCTTAAATAGTTGGCTCTCCAGCAATGTGTATACTCCCTGAAACTAAGAAGCAAACTTTATCTCTTCCAATTACTATCTTCCTTAATGCCTATTGGAAAGGAAAAATACTTATTATAGACGTCTATGGAAATCATGTTGCTTCTAACTTGATATCACCTGCTTCCTTTGCTCTTCAGGTTCTGTCACTTGCAATAAAGAGGAAGCAATACTGAAGTTTATTCACCCTATAGACCTTAAGACATGGGATATAATTATGCTTGGTAGGTAAATATGTTCTATCTCATCATGCCCTTATATTGAGCCAAAGGCTCTATGCTCATTTTTCTAGTGAACATAATACACAAATGTGGGAGAACAGCCATACAAATACCATAATGCCAGAAAAGTTGAATTTGCATGCCACTTTCAAGAGTGGAAGATCTTGTCTGTTCAAGGCGATAGTATATCTGAGAATACCCTCAAGAAATGTTTAGCTGCACATCCTAGCAGCTCTCAAGTCTTGGTTATAATAGAAACTGAGGTATGGTAGAAATGGATTGGCAGTCTTGGTTATGTGGCTTTGATTGACTAATTGAAACTTACCTTTTGGCCACACTATCTAAAACTGCTCTGGCTTCTGCAGGTACTGGTGTTGAAAGGCTGAATTGCAATTATATCTTGGGTCCAGAAGAAGTCACCTTGATGGTTCCATTTCAGACCTGTGCCAGAAAGATGGTAAGTAGTCTCGAGTAATTTGAGATGTTATTAGTAATAGTCATAAACTAGTTAATGACATAGCTATTGAAATAGAGCAGTAGTAACTAACTAGGGGTGATTTCTGTTTTTTTCTAAGACATTCCTTCATGTTTGGAGATTGCTAATGATACCTTGCAGCTCCAAGCCCATGAGTACTTAATAATCTACACTGCACAGTGTACCATTCCCCCCCACAGACACACACACACAAATTGAGTTATTGGGCCTAAAATGTCAATGATGGGGCCGGAGAGATAGCATGGAGGTAAGGTGTTTGCCTTTCATGCAGAAGGTCATCGGTTCGAATCCCGGCACCCATATGGTCCCCCGAGCCTGCCAGGAGCGATTTCTGAGCATAGAGCCAGGAGTAACCCCTGAGCGCTGCCGGGTGTGACCCAAAAACCAAAAAAAAAAAAAAAAAAAAAAATGTCAATGATGCTGAGGTTGGCAGATGAGACTTGGACTTGAATCCTGGTTTTGCCACTTATCTACATGTGATCTTGGGCAAATTAGTTTACCTTTCAGAGCTCCTGTTTACCTTTTAAGAAAGGGGAATTGTTTTTCTCTCCAAGGTTTTTTAAATCTGATATGATCTCATTTAATATAGCACCTAACCCCCCAAAAGTGCTCAAACAGGTTTTTTTTTTTTTTGGTTTTTGGTTTTTTGGGGGCTACACCTGGTGACACTCAGGGGTTACTCCTGGCTATGCACTCAGAAATCGCTCCTTGGTTCGGGGAATCCTATGGGATGCTGAGGATTGAACCCAAGTTCATCCTGGGTCAGCCACATGCAAGGCAAATGCCCTACCGCTGTGCTATTGCTCTGGCCCATAAACAGGTTATTTAGTTTTGTTTTGTTTTTTTTGTTTTTGGGTTACACCCAGCAGTGCTCAGGGGTTACTCCTGGCTCTGCACTCAGAAATTGCCCCTGGCAGGCACGCAAACCATATGGGATGCTGGGATTCAAACCACTGTCCTTCTGGATGCAAGGCAAACACCCTACCTCCATGCTATCTCTCTGGTCCCTAAACAGGTTATTTTTATTTGAATCTACTTCATAAAATGAAGGGGGGTGGAGATGGGCTTTTTTGATGCCAGCAATAGAGAACTTCTCTGCTCTGATACCAGTATTCAATAAAAAGCAGAGCAGAGAAACAGCTTGTCAAGCAACTGGAATGCCCAATTAAATGGCAACCTAAGTGGAAATTCTCAGCTTCAGTATGCAAAGAATCACTTGGGGAACTTGCAAAATACAAAGTTATATCACTTAATGTATGATGAATTGGTCCTGAATGTCCTAGAATACAACTTGTTTACAGGATGCTTCACCTGATTCTGAAGCAAGCAGTTAAACTTTGTGAGGATAATAAAATTTTTGATCTATATACAAGCTGAACTCTAGATCCTTTGATCTAGGGAGATTTTCTGTAACTGCTTTATAAATATGTACCCTTTGTGGAAAAATTCTAGTAATATTTCCCTCCTGAAACAACATTTTCCAACTTTAAGAAGTTTGAAATTGCGGGGCCGGGTAGGTGGCGCTGGAGGTAAGGTGACTGCCTTGCAAGCGCTAGCCAAGGAAGGACCGCGGTTCGATCCCCCGGCGTCCCATATGGTCCCCCCAAGCCAGGGGCGATTTCTGAGCGCATAGCCAGGAGTAACCCCTGAGCGTCAAACGGGTGTGGCCCAAAAACCAAAAAAAAAAAAAAAAAAAAAAAAAAAAAAAAAAAAGTTTGAAATTGCAGACCTCTAAATCAGGCATCTAGGCTTTTTCCCCTGGCTTCTGTCCAGTTGACATCCGTCTAGCCTCAGGCGCTCTCTCTCTCTCTCTCTCTCTCTCTCTCTCTCTCTCTCTCTCTCTCTCTCTCTCTCTCTCTCTCCCTCTCTCTCCTCTTTTCTCTCTTTCTCCTCCTCTCTCCTCTCCTCTCCTTTTCTCTTTCTCTATCTCTCCTCCTCTCCTCTTTCTCCTCTCTATTTTCTCTTCTTTCTTCTTCTCTCTTCTCCTCTCTCCTTTCTTTCTCTCCTTTCCTTTCTCTTCTCTCCTCTCACTTTCTCCTCTCCTCTTCTCTCTCTCCGCTCTCATCTCTCTCTTTTCTCTCTTTCTCCTCTCTCCTCTCTCTCCTCTCCTCTCCTTTCCTCTTTCTCTTCTCTCTCCTCTCCTCTCTCTCTCCTCTCTATTTTCTCTTCTCTCTTCTTTCTCTTCTCTCTTCTCTCTCCTTTCTTTCTCTCCTTTACTTTTTCTTCTCCTCTCCTCTCTCTCTCTGTCTCTGTCTCTCTCATTCTCTCTCCCTCTCCCTCTCCTCCGGACACCAAACTTGGGGGGGGGGGGGATTTGGTTAAGGAGCTGGCACAAAATAAATAAATAAATAAATAAATAAATCAGGCATCTAGAAACCAAGCCTGTGGATGTTATGCTGAATGCTGTGTGGTGGTCCTTGAGACAATAACTTTTCAGTTTTTATTTTGTTTTTGTTTTTTTTTGGCCACACCCAGCGGTGCTCAGAAAGAAAGAAATAGCCCCTGTTAGGCACAGGGGACCATATGGGAGGCCAGGATAAAACAACCACCTTAGGCCCTGGATCCGCTGCTGGCAAGGCAAACACCACCATGCTATCTCTCTGGCCATCAAGAATAATCTTTAAGCACCAAGCCAAAAGTTAGCCCTGAGCGCCACTGGGTGTGCCCTAAAAGCAACAACAATGAAAACAATACTATCTGACTTGAGTTACAAAGCCTTGAATTAACTGATACCATGGTTTCTAAAGGGTACCTTGCTTTTCTGTCATGAAACAATATATTTCAACTATGCCAATTGTGAATTGGCAGAAAACGGTCTCTTTGAGCATCAGGGGTTGTAGCTCAACTTTTATCTTCTTAAATTCCTGGCTGCTTTAGATCCTCTCCTGAGTCATTCAAGTGTTTATTAAGCTCATCTGTCTCAGCCATTGTGGGTGGTGGGCAGACTCACGTTTGACATTTCCCTTCACTGAGGGAACTCACATTTTTTCACCTTATTCTGTGAAGTACATCTTATTTTATAGTCTATATGCAACTTGTAATGTCTTAAAAACTGAAAAGTTGGGCCCGGAGAGATAGCACAGCGACGTTTGCCTTGCAAGCAGCTGTTCCAGGACCAAAGGTGGTTGGTTCGAATTTCGGTGTCCCCCGTGCCTGCCAGGAGCTATTTCTGAGCAGATAGCCAGGAGTAACCCCTGAGGGGTGCGACCCCCCCAAAAAATAAAGTATTTTTGGAGGGTTTCAAGGGACCATTTATTACCAAGTATCAAGTCTGGATTAGCTGTGTACAAGGCAAGCCTTACCTGCTGCATTATCTCCTGAGTCTCTCATAGGATAATCTGGAACTTCCTTTACCACTAAGGTACCTTGACTTACTGTTCTAATTATGCTTCTTGCACACAGCTTAACCAGTATCAGATAAGTATCGTTTTAATAAATACTCCTTCCAAAGAAAGGAACACTACATATTATATCAGCTGTCCTGCTGAAGATGAAGAAGATACTGAATTTTTTGGAGCTACAAAGTGCCTGAAGGATCTTATGTCTGTAAGTGGAGCAAGCTAATTACTTCTACCGTAACTATTGCAGTGGAAATATAGACGAGGGCTGGGCTTAGGAATTTCAATCCTATTCTTCACTAAATTTTTATGTGATTTAGCATTGATCTCTTAACCATGCTAGACCTCTGTTTACAAGTCTGTAGTTTAAGAACAATAAAGACAATTTACTGGGTAAGTAAGAATCAAAAGAACCTATATGTCAGTATACTATACATGAAAGTAGAAGATTTAGTTGATAGCTGAAGTCACAGTAACATTTGAATAATTATTACAATAAGTCACAATAATAATCTGAATACCTATCATGTGCCAGACCCTATGTCAGATATCAGGACATTGGTAGTAAATGAGGCCAATCATATAATTGTGTATTTTATAGTCTAACAATAGAACTTATGGCTACAAAACTTTCTATGGACTGAGCTATGCAGTTAAGATCCTAGTGTCTAAAATTAGTAAGAAGGAAATTTATATCTTCCAATTGACATTTGAATCAGAAGTTTTCATAACTTCTGATACTCAGAATCAGGGGTTCATGACTGACCCTGTGATTATTCTGCTACATCCTACATTATGCCCTTAAGGTAAGACCTACATGGCACCTCTGGATGTTCTACATACACTGTCAGGTAAGAGTTTCAAAACTTTCTCCTCCAAATAAATGACTTTTTTTTCTTCTCTTACAGTTCACCTTTGAGAATTCTCCTCGATTGGCTGATGAAAGTTTGGTATGATAATAATTTTTCAAGTTAGACCTAAATATTTAATTCTGTATCAAAGGCGGCATAATTTTAATCCTTATAAGTGACAGCATTTGAAACAAAACTTTTTATTTTAGGAAGACTTCAGTCAAATGGGATGGAACATTGTGATTGATGAAGCAGGAGCCCAAAGCCTCAGCTTATATGAAGCTACAAAACAAGGATATAATGTACTAGTTGACAACAGAAAGATCACCATCCAAGTGTCATTCAATGCCACTGGAGTAACCTACTACTCGGTAGGTATAAAATCTTTTATAACACCACTAGGCTCAGATGAGTTTTTCCAATCTTCAGTTAGTAACTAGGATTTACAATACTGATAGTGTTTCAGACTTCATAAAATTGCAACACCACCCTTACCAGCATTCCTGTACCTAATGCCCCTAAATCTTTTATCCCCTTCACTCCTTTACCCCCTTGGCAAACCCAGTTCTGTAGCCTACTTTCAGGGTCTACTACCATTAGCTGTTTTTTAAAATTCTTACTGTGTTTTGTTATTCCATACATAATATAAATTATTATGAATTCGTTCCTTTCCCTCTGACTCGAGCATAATGTCTAACGTTATCAACATAACCAATCATTTCAGAATTTCACTTTTTATTATGGAGCAATATTTCTATGTATATGTATACCAATTTACTTACTCAGCTGTTCTATGCACTTGGATTCTTTCCTAATCTTAGCTATTGTGAGATGTATAGAAGGCCAGAGAGAATTCAGATTATAAGGCTCTTGCCTTGCAGGTGCTCACCTTCCCTTTCAATGATCCTTAGTACTGCGCATGACTGCATATTTCAGACTGAGTCAGAAATAAACCCAGAGATGTGGCCCAAATCCCTCCCTCCAGATAAACAAAGTGCCTATATTTCAAAATATTAAGAGGTTGTTTGAGTAGATAGCTAAGTAATTGATTTACTTAGTTATATGGAAGCTGTATTTAAATATTTTTATTGCATCACCTTGAGATAGGGTTAAAAAGTATCTGATGGATCTGGAGCAATAGTACAGCAGGTAGGGCATTTGCCTTGTACAGAACTGACTCGGGTTCAAACCCTAACATTCTGTGTGGTCCCTGAGCACCTCCAGAAGTAATTACAGTAATTACAGTAATTACAGAGTGCAGAGCCAGGAGTAACCTCTAAGAACTAAGTGTGACCCAAAATTAAAAAGAAAAAAGTTGACGGCTGAGTTTCAGTCACACAATGTTCCAACACCCATTTCTTCACCAGTGTTTATTTCCTGTCACAAGCTGGAAGCTCAGTTGTTAAATTTAAGAGGTATCCATACTTTCTGTAAAGGTTGCTTGTACATGATGATGTTCCTAACAGCGCATAAGGCTTTTCTCCACATCTCTACCATCACTGGTTTCTAATCTTGACAAGTACTGATATCACCTGTGTGAGATGATGTTATTTTAATTTGCATTGTGAAGATCAATATTCTAAACCCACGCATGATTTCAACTATGCCTTCAAATTTGAGAATAAAACTTAGTCCACAGGAATACCAGTAATACCTATCATTATACTGAGTACTAAAGAATTAAAAACCAGTAATTCAATGTTCCTCTTCTCCAAAATTACTATGTAAAATGAAAGCTGGCTACTCTTAAGACATTTTATTAAGTCTTTTATTAAGGCATTTCTGTTGTCACTATTTTACAGAAAGGATTGGTGCTTTGGAGGCTAACAATCAAGATGCAAAAGTACAGGAGTTAAAATACAAAAGTACTAAGATGCCAGTACCTGTTTTAAGTGTTTAAGTGTCGGTCACTCAAGAATATTCCTGTTACATATTAACTATGAGCAGATCTGAGTCTAACATTCTTTCTGAATATTGCTAGTATTAAGATAGTCATGAAACGAGAAGCTTTTTCTCATCTCTCCAAATAAATGATTAGTTGTCAATAGTTGTGACTAACTTGTCAGATCTTTCAAGTTTTCCTAATTAAATCAGAATATTGCCAAAGTGAAAACTTTAAAGACATTATCTAAGTTCTATTTATACCAAAAGATACTTAATGCTTGAATAATGTTTGTAATCTTCAAGTGTTGATGAGAAATTCAAGTAAACCAATATCTTCTGAAATTTCTCCCCACCCTACCCACATACAGCAAGGCCACAGTCATCTCTACACACTGCCTCTGCAGCTCAATCATGTAAGTCCAGGACAGAAGACCACCTTCTCTTCACAAATGATTTGTGTGACAGGTAAGATCCTATCTGGGAAGTGCCAACTTCAGTTTTGGGAGACCGTATACTGGGGCCTGCAAGATTGATCATGGTCTATTTGTCTATTTATAGATTTCGTGATCTGTAATGCTACACACATGACTCTCACCATACCAGAGTTTCCTGGAAAGCTAAATTCTGTGAACGTTGAAAATAAGAACATTTACGTGAGTGAGTTGCACAACCATGGGATTCACATCGAAGAAAAAAATGGCTTGAGATTGCATTTCAGCAAGACTCTTCTCAAAACAAAAGTATGTTCCATTTTAAACCACTGAGCATTCTAGAGTCTGACTAGAAAGTTTTCTTGTTAATCTTGATATGAGTTGAGTTTCCCCATACATTTTAATTGTGCTAGAGTAAAACTTTACAAGCCTCACTCATTCTGCACCAATTTCCAAGTAACTAAAGTTTCCTCCCCCAAACCAAGCCTCTTTCATCTCTGCCATGGAAAACTTTTCTAGGCTTATTCATAAATGATTAAAGTTTCCTCTGAATAAAACAGCTTGATTCAAGGAGTCTCAAATAAGAGCCCAAATCAAGTTTTATCTTGTATAATTGGCAAACATGCTATGGAGTAATCTTAGGATATGTGTGCTCTGCAAAAAATATATATACATATATACTGCAAATCTTTAGAATACTCTTTATTCAGACTTGCCTTGCCAGAAGACTAGTCTCTTTGGAATGATTTGTTAATTTAAGCTTAAATACCAAGTATAAAGAACATTTAGTACACTAGGGTCTGCACTTAAAGCAAAATTTTCTCATGCCTGTGGAAAATACTGATCTGGAGCCATGACAAATTCTCTCCAGTTGGATTAAAAGGGAAATCCAATCTAAGGAGTACCCAACAGGTAGCAAATGTATTGTTTTTGTCTCCCTGTGCATGTTCTGGACCCTGATAGACCAAGAATGCTAATGGACATTCTTCTCTTTTCAGCTTTCTGAAAAATGCCTTTCCTACCAGTTCTACTTACCTTCCCTCAAACTAAATTTTTTCTTTCAACGGAAGATCATATCCATGGTGGTTTTTCCTGAGTGTCTTTGTGAGACACCACTTTCTATAGGTAAAGCTCTTAATTTTGTTCTTTCTTGTGCATGTGGGAAAGTGTTAAAGTTTAAACTCTTGAACTAATGACTGGTCACATCAGAAATGTCATTCCAGCTTCTATTATAGAGCCATAAGGAGTACAAATCTTCCTAAACATGGCTTGGTATCTGTTTAACAATGACTGTGGGTCTCTAATACAGAATAAGATTACTATTGGGTCTTGGATATAATATAGTGGTTAGGGCATCTGCATTCCTGGCACTACATGGACCCTATCACTACTACCACCAGCACTGCCAGATGTATCCTCCATATCCCATACACCACAGTGCCCACTCAGCATCACAACCCTAGGTTCTTGCATTGAACTAGCAGTCCAGTTGGCTTAGAATCATTGAGGCCACTGAGTCTGCTAAGCACTGTTTGGAAGGTTCATCCACACCCCTGCCCTCCTCTCCCCTCCCCCAAAGAAAAACAATCTTATTCACTTATAATTAAAATTGTTAAATTTAAACTTTCCTCAAACTTAGCAATATCCTCAAAAGTAATGCAGCCTGGAAATACTTATTTATAGTTTACGTAGCATGGTTAGAATGTTAGTGTTTGTGGCAGTACAAAGTTACTGTATATTACTACCACCTTAGTACCCAGGTCTGGGTTTAATGCCCTCAACTTGAAATTTAAAGGTTTTTTTTTTTTCTCTTCATAACTTAAGGTTGGTAAATGACAAATTTCACATGGTAGATGCACTACTTTAAACTTCCTCCACATTTGCAGGTGAGCTGTGTACCCAAGATGGGTTCATGAATGTTGAGATTTATAGCTATCAAACAAAACCAGCTCTCAACTTGAGTACCCTCAGAGTGGGAGACTCATCCTGCCAGCCTGCTTTCAAGACTTCATCTCAGAGACTGGTCCAGTTCCATATACCCCTAAATGGATGTGGAACAACTTATAAGGTATGTGCTGTCATATGACAAGAAGCTAAGGCTTTATTTTTGAGAGCCATAGTGATAGTAAAGTAGGAAGGGCACTTGCCTTGCATGTGGCCAATCCCGGTTCAATCTCCAGCATATGGTCTCCCAAGCCACACCATCTAAATGCAGAGCCAGAAATAACATTTAAACATTGATGGACGTGGGGCCACCCTCCAAAAAAGACTATCTTTGAACTAATGAGCTAACCATTTTCTCTAACATTAAGTTCCAGGATGACAAAGTCCTCTATGAAAATGAAATACATGCGCTCTGGACAGATCTTCCTCCAAGAAAAATTTCCAGAGATAGTGAATTCAGGTATTATGCAATGACTTTTTTTTTTTTTTTTTTTTTTTTTTTTTTTTTTTGGTTTTTGGGCCACACCCTGTGACGCTCAGGGGTTACTCCTGGCTCTGCGCTCAGAAGTTGCTCCTGGCTTCTTGGGGGACCATATGGGGCGCCGGGGGATCGAACCGCGGTCCGTCCTAGGCTAGCGCAGGCAAGGCAGGCACCTTACCTCCAGCGCCACCGCCCGGCCCATGCAATGACTTTTTAATACTTCCATTTTCAGATCGAATTTACCAGTCTTCTAACCTAAAATTTTTTTTTGAACCACCCTTCTCCTACCCACTTGCAGAATGACAGTAAGGTGTTATTACATCAGGGATAACATGCTAATCAACACCAATGTTGAAAATCTTCCTCCCCCAGTGGCCTCCGTGAAGCCAGGACCACTTGCTTTGCTCTTGCAAACCTACTCAGGTGAGGCTTTGCAAATAATGAAAACTTAGTATTTCAGGGAACTCTCCCCTAAAGTGAGATTTACAATGTTTTAAATGATCTTCCTGATATTGCTAGCAGCAATACTGAACGCACATTTTCATTCCTTTTCAGATGAGTCCTACCTTCAACCTTATGGGAACAAGGAATACCCTGTCGTGAAATATCTTCGCCAACCAATCTACCTGGAAGTGAAAATCTTAAACAGGACTGACCCCAACATCAAGTTGGTCTTAGATGACTGCTGGGCAACACCCACCTCAGACCCAACCTCTCACCCCCAATGGAATATGATCGTGAATGGGTAAGTAATTTCCATTCATCCAGCAGCCTAGTTAATCTAATCTGTCATATTGCTGATGAAAGAAATAATCTTGGTCTTCAGAAGAGCACAAGATCATGATTTTTGTATCTTTGATAACAGTTTTTAATTTAATAAACTGATCCATGTTTTCCCATTTACTTTTAAAATAGAGTCCTTTCCAAGGAATATGGGCTCTAACACTCCTTATTTGTAGAGAAAATAGCTCTCCATATCCCATCTAGTTATTAGACATCTACCATGTGCTTTGAGTTATACGATGCTCATTTTCTACTTGAATCTCAATCCTCCTTGATGGAGGCACTGGCCACTTTATTACTCAAAAAAAAAAAAATACTCAAGCATGATACTTAAACAACTAGTCCAAAGTCTTAATTGGTTGCATTTTAATACCCATATGACTCCAGACCTGAACTCCATAATGCAAAAGCTGATTACAACACATGCATTGGCATTTGTTATCTCGGTTCTGCCAACAATGTTCTACAGAAATCTGCACCTAGAGAGAATAGTACTTTATCTTCTTCGAAGCTGTTGTAAATTCTCTAATCTTGTGACCTCATACATTCCTGAGTCCCAGACCATGCACTGGCCACACAGCTCAATTCTTGAGTCCATTATAGATGATCTCTTGTCCCCTGAACCATGATACCTATTCTAATTGCCTTGTTACCCAGACCTAACATTTTTCTTCATACTTGCTTAACCCAACCTATAAACATTTCTATAGCTATCTGTCTATGCTAGTATATAAGACTTCAAGTGACAAGCATTTGCTATATATATATATATATTTTTTTTTTTTGTTTTTTGGACCACACCCAGCAGTGCTCAGGGGTTACTCCTGGATGTCTGCTCAGAAATAGCTCCTGGCAGGCACAAGGGACCATATGGGACACCGGGATTCGAACCAACCACCTTAGGTCTTGGATCGGCTGCTTGCAAGGCAAATACCACTGTGCTATCTCTCTGGGCCCTGCTATATTTTTTTTAATGTGCTAACTTTGGAATATAATTTAGTAAAACTTAGGCCATTATCTGAAAAGCTATGTGTAAAATTTATTTTAATTTTAATTTTTTTATTTTTAATATCTTTATTTAAGCATCATGATTACAAACATGTTTGTAGTTGGGTTTCAGTCATAAAAAGAACATCCCCCCCTTCACCAGTACAACATTCCCACCACCAACACCCCCATATCCCTCCCCTACAAACCCCTGCTATGTGTAAGATTTATAACTTTTTTTTTTGTTTTTTTTTTTGGGCCACACCCGTTGACGCTCAGGGGTTATCCCTGGCTATGGGCTCAGAAATCGCTCCTGGCTTGGAGGGACCATATGGGACTGGGGGTTGAACCGTGGTCCATCCTAGGCTAGTGCTTGCAAGGCAGACACATTACCTCTAGCACCACCACTCCGGCCCCGAATTTATAACTCTTAAGTTTTGTGGTCAAACATGTTAACATGAGTATTTAATGAAAATTTGAACTATAAATAGCAACAACAAACCACAGTTAATCGCAATAAGTATTTGCTATATTTTATTGCTATATTATATCTTATTTACTGTATTGAGAACATAAATTTTATCTATATTTTTATAGTTAATTTATGACTATAGAAACTGCTATATAAGTAAGAGTATAATAAAATAGCACTATCATGTACAGCATGAATATCTTTACTAGATCAAGTCAAACAGGCATCTTAAGATACAGAAACAGATAACAATAGAAATGAATGTATTACATATGTCTGAACTAGAACATCAAACTTAAGTCAAGTGAATGTGGTTTATGCCCCTCCCTGATGTGTGCCTCTTAGATGTGACTATAACCTGGACAGCCACAAGACGACCTTTCATTCAGTTGGCTCATCCGTGCCCTATCCTAATCACTACCAGAGATTTGATGTGAAGACCTTTGCCTTTGTATCACAAGCCCAAGTGTTCTCTAATCTGGTAAGTGATTAACAATTCCTTTGGAATGGGCTAAATAAGAGTACATTGATTCCATTTAGCTCTTCCTGTCTCCAGGTCTACTTCCACTGCAGCTCCTTAATCTGCAATCAACTCTCTCCTGATTCCCCTCTGTGTTCTGTGACTTGCAATGTTACAGAGAGGAAGAAGCGAGGTAAAAAAAAAAAACTTTCTAGTCCTTTGTACTATGACTCTTGCCCAAATGGAAAACTCAGTAAGGATGAGTACTTCATTCTTCACCCTGCCCTCCAGAACCCAAGAAACCTTAGTCCAGTTTGACTTTCTAGAGAGTCCTAAATGATTAGATTTTTGGTTCTGTGGACTAGTCTATTTTTGTACACAAGGTTATAACCTGGTTTTCTAAAGACAACACCCTAAAAACATTGCATTCCTGAGTCTAAGTAAATCCAAGCTTACTCTTTGAATTCTCTCCATCCCCACCTTCATCCCTACCTCATTCCCTATCTCCATCCCATCATCCATCCCTTACTTTTGGAGAGAAAAATGGTGGTACAGCATTAAAGAAAATGCAGAGAACTCAAGAGGGGGGAGATATCTCCAAAAAATATAAAATAAATTAATTACATGCCCTGAGATGGTATATGGGTAATTTTAGAGTAGCGTGTGCCTTGGGGTGTAATTAAGGGCTTGGTTTATTTTTAAAGTAAGGTATATCACCTATACTGCAAAGACAGGTGAAAACACATAGATGCTCAGGGAACAAAATAGAGATCTGCTCTAAGTATTCAATTCACACATCTTACACCACTATTTACTATTCCAGAACTTGAACTCAAACCCAACCTCTCTCCAGCCACAGAGGTCACAGAAGAGAAAATGATAGTAAGTCTTCCAGGACCCATCCTTCTGCTGCCAGATGACTCTGCTTCAATCAGAGGTATAAACTTAAATCCATGCATACTCTGTGCATTTCAGTTCTTGAATATTTGTCAGGTTGTAATCTTGTGAACCTGGGCTGGTGATAAGCCTAAACCAATAGGAAAGTTTCTTTCTGGGAATTTTTTATTGAATCTCCTACATATGCATCCAAAAATCTCTTGAAAAAAGGTTAGATTCTTTTAAAGTGCTGTTAAAAAAAATCCCTCTTTAATTACAGGTAGGATCACATATTCTACCTACTTTTCTATCATTTGATTTCCTTGACCTTTTACAAATCTGCCTTACTACTATTCTATAGAATTCCAGCTACTGTTTGATCCTCATTCATGGGCATTCCTTTGTTTCTAAATTTTGTCACTAGTGCCACATTGAAGTGTTCTTGATTTTGTTGTTGTTTTGTTTTTGTTTCTGGGCCACCTCCAGCAATGCTCAGGAGTGACTTTTGACTCTACACTCAGGAATACTGACAGTGTTGGAGGACCATATGGAATGCCAGGATCAAATCCAGGCTAGCCACATGCAAGGCAAATACCTTAACTGCTGTACTTTCTGACCACTTTGAAGTGTTCTTGATAATTTTACATACTCTGTTACAAATTCAGGATGCTCCGACAAGTAGGACTAACAGGTCAGAAAAGATGTGCCTTGCTGCTCTCAATCTTAGTCAGCATTTAGTCTGTTTCTGTTAATGTCTCATAGCTTCATTTCTGATCTTACCTGATTTTAAATTCTAGGCCTAAAGTTAAGTTTCCAATTTGTTAAAGACACTGAATTTAGGGCAACCAATTAAATCTGTTAATACTGGGATACTAAATTAAACAATATGCAGAGACTCGAAGATCCTTCTTGGTGTAAGCTTCGGGTGACTTTTGCTATAATGAAAACAGTTCAGGTAGCTCAAAGTTGGATGCATGTTTTGCTTGTGGAGGTCAAGGTTCAATCCCTGCAACATCATGAGCCCCTGGTGAGCACTTATAAGTGTGACCTCCCTCAAGAACAGAGCCAGAAATAGAACCTGAGAAATGCCAGAGGTGGCCCCAAAACACATACAAAAAATAGTGAAAACTAATAAGCTGCATGAACAGGTCAGGTTGGGGAAGACGAAGAGTGAGACTCAATTTCAGATTAAGAACAAGCCACCCTGTTGCATCAAGCTTCCTAAATGCCTTTGAGATTTTGTTCTACTTCGTTCTCTACAATCTTTATATAAAAGGCTTTGACTTATAACTTAAATATGATCCTAAGTCTTAAATGTCTTCCTTTCTAGATGTTGTGGGCTCCAAAGGACATGGAACTTCTGTGTATGTTGCTTTTAGCGCTGTGGCTGTTGTGGTTACCTTGGCAAGCATCATTGTGGTGGTTGGCCTCATCCATCACCTACACAAGAAAAGAGCCATGATGTTAAATTCCTAATTGGGTTTATGTAATAAAGGCATTGAAACAGTGCGAGTAAGCTTCTTTCTTAGAATTCACTGGGGTTGTGCTCACTTCGGCAGCACATATACTAAAATTGGAACGATACAGAGAAGATTAGCATGGCCCCTGCGCAAGGATGACACGCAAATTCGTGAAGCGTTCCATATTTTTTTATTACTTGGGGGAAAAAAAAAAGAATTCACTGGGGTTTAAGGAAGGATTCTCTCCTGCAGGCACTTGTTAATGATACTATTCACCACAATCCACTTTACAGGCTTTGGCTTGTGGGGTTGTCAATATTTTTGGGTTTTTTTTGACCCCCCCCCCCACCTCTATAAATGGCAGCATCAGAATTAGCCAACAATGGTATTTAACTACAGTCCATCTTTGAGAGTACAAAGGTAGGGGTGGCCTATACTAAAGGTGCTCAGAGGTTATTCCTAACTCTGAGCTCAGGAATCACACCTGGTAGGTTGGGGGAGCCTATAGGGAGAGAGGGATAGAACTCAGGCCAGCCAAATGCAAAGCAAGTTGCAGTACTATCTCTTCAGCTCCATAGGTAATATAACCCCCCTCCACTCATATACATATAATAGAGCAGAATTTTCCTCTGTGAAGGCAGAAAAACCTAATGTGCTCATAGATATTTAGTACTATACTGAAAAGTATTTAATTTTAACTTCAAAAGGACAACATTCCCTGAGAACTTAAAGGGATTCCCCCCCCCCCTCCATTCTCCTTTGTACTTAACAATCCAATTAAAGAAAAATTTCCTCTTGGGAAAGGAATACTAATAAGATTCTCATTTTCATGGGCACAATTATGTTAATCTCATTAATGTTCTACAGCTGAATAGCAGCAGCCTTCTAATTGAGCCTGGAGAGTTACTACCTGCAACAGATCATTAACTCCCAAAGATGCCCATCTTATCCTACAGTTACATATCACGGTTTTGACATAGATCTAACAGACCACATTTATGATAGCTAATAATAATGAATTTATTAGTATACAATGGAATTAATATACAATAATAAATTATTAGTATACAATGGAAAAGGCCTGGATCTTTATATACTAGTCATTTTACTTGGAAATAAACTGTGGACTTTCAACTGAGGCAGGCAGGCAGGTAGATAGATGGCCCCTGTCAATGAGTTTCAGACAGAAAAAGCAAAATAGGATCTAAAGATACTGTATCTAGGGACTGGAGAGCACAGTATAAGGGCATTTGCCTTGCACGCGGCCAACACAGTATGAACCCTATTCAATTCCCAGCATCCTGTATGGTTCCCAGAGCTTGCCAAGGAGTGACTTCTGAGTGCAGAGACAGGAGTAACCCTGAGTGTCGCCGGGTGTGACCCAAAAACCAAATGATAATAATAATAATAATAATAATAATAATAAAGTCACTGTATCTAAATACACTTTCCAAAGACATAAGACAAAGACTTCCAAGGGCATCCCTTGAGAAATATAGGCGTTGAGGCCTGATAAGATTTGACATGGAGCCAGGCAGGCTCATGTCAGAGAAGACTGACTCCTTAGAAGAGTTCCTGCAGCAGATCCGTACTAAAAATAAGACCATCACCACAAGTTCAAAGTATTTTTCCCTTGGCAACATCCTAGCAATAGATTCTTATCTACATAGAAATCCCCAAGCAGGGAAAAATCTTACAAAAATAACTTTGCAAAAGCAAGCAGCCAGCTCTCCTCTTAGTTGGGATGTATAATTTTTAACTTTGTGAAGTTCTTTCTACCAGAGTATGCTGTGTTTTTAGTGCAATACTCTTCCTCTTTTAATAAGATTTCTTTGAATCCTCCCGAAACTTCTTTCTGGGAGGGTAGAGATCAGGAATTTTCTTTTTCATGCAAAAAGCAATCCCTCACCACTACCAGTAGAGCAAATGGACTTCAGCTGCTGTTTAATGAGGGGTTTGTGGGACCCTGGTATCTTTTATGAAAGTGCTCATGATTTTTGTCTGTCTTTACCCACTAGGTACTTTCTTAGAGAAACCAAGTTAGGCCAAGTTGGAGAAGTACTGTTAAAATTAGAACCTCTGATTTCCCACACTACCTACCAACAGCACAATCAATGGATTTCACTCAGATTTTTAGAAAAATATTTATGCTTGGTCATCTTGGGACACTGAAAATCTCTAATATTAATTTTGCTTTGTCTTCCAACATTCTTTTATTCTAAATTCTTGCCTTAGAATGACAGGGTCTGAGGAAGAAATTTTGTGTGATAAGTCAGGTCTTCTAAAAGCCATTTATTGTTATAAGGAAAAAGACATTATTTTGCTATTGATAAAGCAAGTAATAGTTTTAGATTCTTATTATCCTATGATTATGTCCTATTTGTATTATATATTATAATCTAGAAATGCTGCATGCACAACTTTTTTAGTGGTATAAAGAATTACCACTTAGTTGTCCTCTTGGCTCCTTATGGTGTAGGCCGAATGACTACCCTAACATATCCACATTCAGAGCCTATATTTTCCTTTATATGTTCTTTACATGAACATGACTGGGGGTCTTGACCATGACATATTATCCAAATGTGGCCAATACAAGGGTCCTTGTAAAACTGGCAAGAGGGAAGGAGCCAGATGATGGACATAGAAGTTATAGTAACATGAAATGCTGGAGACTCAAACAAGTTGGAAGATAATAGATTCTCCCTTCCAGCTCTTACAGGAGCACTGTCTTGTTGCTTTATTTTGTACTTCTGTTTTTTTGTTTTGTTTTGTTTTTTGTTGTTGTTGTTTTTTGGGCCACACCCAGTGACGCTCAGGGGTTACTCCTGGCTATGCGCTCAGAAGTTGCTCCTGGCTTGGGGGACCATATGGGACGCCGGGGGATCGAACCGTGGTCCGTCCAAGGCTAGCACAGGCAAGGCAGGCACCTTACCTCTTGCGCCACCGCCCGGCCCTTTATTTTGTACTTCTGAGTTATAGAAGTTGACATCCAAAGTTTGTGGCCATTTATTGCAGTGATAAAAAGTTAATGTACTTAAATCTCTAGCACAACTTGAAAACTTGATTAGCTTCAACATCTTACGGATGAGTAACTTCAACCTCAGGGTAGTTTTCCAAGATTTATTTTGATCCAAGAGTTGGCTACTTTGTGTAGTGACAAGGTCCTAATCAAGATGGCCTTGTTTCAAGGTTGCTCCATAGCTGGCTTTCATTCGGATGTGTTTGTCAGAAATTCTCACAAAGCTTTGAAAAGAAAGCCAGATGGACCAGGGAGCAGTTGCTGAAGCAAACACTTGTTGCCATGGTAGCCTAGAGCAAGTATAATCAGCTGATGAAAGTCGTGTTCTCACTTCTGAAGGTGCACTTTCTCCTATGCATGGGGGAGGCATCCTAATAAGGTAGGGAGGGACTGTGTGGGAAGAGAGTGAGCTGAAGAGACTGTGCTTTCATCCAAATTGGTGTCTGCAATATCCCTTATCATGCTATGATAGGCTGGAATTGTAACACAGATGCCAGGAGAGAGATATTTGAGGTCACATTTTTTGTATCTTTCTTATATACCAGTTTTTAGTAAAATACGCAGATCCATGTTTTCCCATTCACTTTGAAAATAGAGTCCTTTCCAAGGAATATTTGCTCTAACGCTCTTTACTTATAAGAAAATATAGCTCTCCAGATCCCATCCAGTTACTAGATATCTACCATGTGCTTTGTGCTATATGATCCTCATTTACTACTTGAACCTCACTCCTCCATGATGGAGGCACTGGCCACCTTATTACTCAAAAAATACCCGAGCTTGATACTGAAGTAACTAGCCCAAGGTCCTAGTTGGTTGCATTTAATACTTATCTGACTCCAGACTTGAATTCCATAATGCTAAAGCTAATTACAACACATGCAGTTTTCTTTTTCTTTTCCTTTTTTTGAGGGGGGGGGGACGGCACATCCAGTGGCACTCAAGGGTTACCATTGGTGGTGGAAGTTACAGAGTTTGGGAATGCAACTAGCAGCCTTTGAAATCCTCTCTAGAGTTGTGCATTTATTCCTTGCCCAGTTTTGATGCTATAAAACACTTTGTTTTATAGTATGCCTACAGCTCTAGAAGTGTTGAGCTAGGAGGTCAGAGTGATAGCACAGCAGGTAAGGTGCTGTTTGCCTTGCATGTGGCCTACCCAGGTTCGATCCCTGACATCCCTTGAGCCTGCCAGGGGGTAATTTTTGAGTTCAGAATCAAAAGGAGAATTGATGAAAATACAAGTGTTATTCTGAGACAGGGAATGTAAGTAGTGACCCATCAATTACTTTTTTATGGTGTTCACTACTATGCCAAGAAATCAGTCCATGGAGTTACATTGCTTTTGACTTGACTCTGGGAGGTGGGAAGCTACAGGGCAAGGGATCAGTCTGTGGAAGTTAGAACATGTGATGACTGACAGCGAGGTGTGTTCAGTCTTATCAAAGTCATATCCAGTCTTGATGATAGCAGGTTTTGCTGAATCAGTCCCTGGGCTCGAGTATTCACAGGCTACACTTGCAATTGCTCTTTCCCTAGATAAGCATCCCCTGTCAAGAGATTAGAGATCTAGCTAGCAACTCCTGCCCTGGACCTTTGATCCCACAATGCTTGATCCTTTGTGAATAAACATTACTAGAATACCTAGTATTCTACAGGACAGAGTGTAGGCTGCTGGGGTAAAGTGACAAGGGGTCTTTTATTATGTTTAACAGATAACATTTTGGAAAACCTCTAGGAAGCCTAAGGATGAGGAAAGGTTTGGAACTTTCAATCCTTGTGTCCACTCACCCCTCACTGCCAACTCAGATTTCTGGAAAGAGAAAAAAGGCTGGAGGGTTAAAATATTTCTGTTGCCAAGTCTGAACATTTAATCAGTCATAAAAGAAAATCTCCAATTTTAAACAGAAAAGGGGAGGGGGATTCAGAGAGCTTCTGGAATGGCAGCCATGTGGGGCCAAGGGAGCAAAGCATTCTGGGAGAGGGTCCTGGACTCTTCCCCATCCTTGCCTCCCCTCCCCCCTGTATCTGTTCCACTTGACTGTTCTTTATAACAAACCAGTAATCTGGCAAATTATAAGGTTCAGATCTCAGTAATGCTAAATCCCATCTGTAACTGGGAGCTTTGACTTTATGATTCAAGCCAATTGTAATATGATTACAATATAATTTGATTGGAGGGAGCCTGCATCACAGAATACAGACATACACTTCAATTACCAGTGAAAGGGAGGAAGAAGGCTAGCTGATAGAAAGAAGTGCTGTTGGAAACCCTCTGAAAGCTGCCCTTTGCAGAGAAGAGAAGCCTTATCCCACTGAGCAACATCTCCGTTGTCTTCACTGAAGAAGTCTACAGGTGGGATTCAATAAGGCAGCTCTCATTGGATCCAAATCAACCCAAACTCCACCTTAATAGAGGTGTTACCTGGATCACCTATAATTAATTCTCAGTTAGCCAGTGTCTCTCACACAGAGGTTTTTTCTTTCTTTCTTTTTTTTAATCTGATCTTGTTTTGTTTTTTTTTTTAATCAGGCTGCTAAGTCACCCTGTAAGTCCTGCCTTTGCAATCAGTGAGGTGCTGGCTGCTCAATGGCCACCATTTTATAAACCACAGTCATAACAATGTAAACTCATAAAATAATCTAATGTGACTTATACCTAGTGTAAGTCAGTGGTTTTCAACCATCAGTGCAGAGAGGACCAGACTATAGTTATAAAGTGCTGAAAACCATGAGCATTAGTCAATGTTTCTTGAGTTCTGTTCCTCTGGGTTTTTTAATCTGAGTTCTATTTTCCTGGGTTCTGTTTCTCTGGGTTCTGTTTTTCTGAGTTCTGTTTCTCTGGGTTCTCTTTCTCAGAGTTCCTCTGGCCCTCCCATCTATAGCCAGTCAGAAACTGCCTGTGTCACTAAGATCTGGCACTAACTCCAGGTAGATAAGTGTTAGAATTGAATTGAATGACTTCCACCTGGTGTTGAAGAATCCTTGGTATTCACACAAGGTTTCAGTGGGCCCTATTATCCTAAATTCCCATCTCTCCTCACTCCTTCCTTTCTTGTTCAAATACTGAATATTTTTTGAAGGCCTAACACTCCCCTAGGCAAAATATACTGATTAGGGTAAACAACCAAGGTAAACATGAATCCTTCTACACAGATTTAAAAAAAAAAAAAACAGTGAGCAGATGATATTTTTTTTCTGTGAGATTGAAGGGGAAATTGGGTTTTTGAAGAAAAAAAAGTTATAGTACATTAAACAATGTAGGATCTCGAGTTCATTCCAGACTAATATGGATCAGCCTTTTCACAGTCCTTGTGTGCAAGCCATTAACACTTAAAAAGATCAAATCAACTGATTCTTCCAATTCAATGCTCTCTAGTCTTAGTTGATCCAGACTCAGATTTCCTGGATATGAGCACACCCTGCTGACTCAGACGTTAAACACTTTCTTAAGATAACAAGCATTTTCAGTCCCTAAATCCTGTTTGTACACTTAAAGAAACTACAGTATCCTATAAACACAATTTTTACATGTACTAGAATTTTTCTTTAATTTATCTGACTCACTTTAATATTGTGGTCTGGAACAGAGCCTGCAATATTATCTAAGATGTGCCTGGATATGGTAATATCCAAAATAAAAGCTAGAATGTTTCTGTACTCAAAGCTCTGGTAGGGAAGAGTGTAGGAAGGTTGGATACAGGAAATGATCTAATTAAGAAAGGGTATAATTCCATAGTGGTATACTATTCTTCTATAAGAAAAGAACTATAAGAAAAGATCAGCCGATCCAGGACCAAAGGTGGTTGGTTCGAATCCCGGTGTCCCATATGGTCCCCCGTGCCTGCCAGGAGCTATTTCTGAGCAGACAGCCAGGAGTAACCCCTGAGCACTGCCAGGTGTGGCCCAAAAACAAAAAAAACAAAAAAAAAAAAGAAAAGAAAAGAACTTTTGTCTTTTACTACTATATAGATAGAACTGGAGGGGTTATGTTTAGTGAAAATTATTAGGAGAAAGACAAACACTGGATGATCTCATTGGTATGTGGTACAAAAATGCACAGACCATTCCCCATGAAAACAAGCCCTTCAAGTGTAACAACAGAATGGAAGAAGAGTGAAGGGATGCAGGTAGGGAGGGAGGAAGGGAGGGTAGTGCAGAAAGTGGTGTAATAATATTGTGTACATGAAGCCAGAAAATAACACTCTTACATTGCCTTAAAAAAAAATAATATGGGTTGGACCGATAGTAGAGGATAGAATATTTGCCTTACTCGTGACTTGAGTTCGGTTTCTGGCACCCCATATAGTCCTCTGAGCACCACCAACTGTGATTCCTGAGCACAGATCTAGGAGTAACTCCTGAATATTACTAGGTGTGGCCCAAAACCAACAACCAAGCAACAACATTAACGAAAAACTTAATGTAAGGAAATTTCTCAAGGGTATAATTGTTATAATGTTTTTAAGGCATATTTATAATTTAGAAATCACTCTAATTTCGGGGCTGGAGAGATAGCATGTTTGCCTTTCATGCAGGTCGGTGGTTCGAATCCCAGCATCCCCTGAGCCTGCCAGGAGCGATTTCTGAGCATAGAGCCAGAAGTAACCCCTGAGTGCTGCCAGGTGTGACCCAAAAACCAAAAAAAAAAAAAAAAGAAAAAAGAAAAAGAAAAAGAAATCACTCTAACTTCCTAAAGAATCAGAAGTTGAGGAGCCAGAGAGATAGCATGGAGGTAATGTGTTTGCCGGGTGTGACCCAAAAACCAGAAAGAAAAAAAATATCAGAAGTTGAAGAATATTCTCTTTCCCAACAGATTAAATCAAATCTTGAGAGATCGGGGTTTGCTTTCCCAACCAAGCCTCTCCCATAATATCAATAAGTGTCTGGAGTGTTCACAGACATTGCAGGATTTCAGAGGGATGAATTTGGGCTGCTTTATGAAAAATGGAAATAGTTGGAAAAGGAGATACGGGAAGGAGTCATGACACATCCTAGATTTCAACTTTTCTATCACACACCTGAAGTCTAATATTCAGCATATCAATACACACAAGACCCATATTGTATCTAAATTACAGTACTGTAAACTTCCTTTCCCTCCAGAAAAGCTAAGAATGCATTAGAATAATTCCTAATTGGCACAGCTTTTAACAATCACTTAGGCTGTGCATCTGTATACACATGTACACATTTGCAGTTGTTTATAAGAAGTGAGGATATGGGGCCGGGCGGTGACGCTAGAGGTAAGGTGCCCGCCTTGCCTGTGCTAGCCCCGGCGTCCCATATGGTCCCCCAAGCCAGGAGCAACTTCTGAGCGCATAGCCAGGAGTAACCCCTGAGCGTTATCGGGTGTGGCCAAAAAAAAAAAAAAGAAAAGAAGTGAGGATATGGGGCCTGGAGCAAGAGCTCAAAGGGTAGGGCATTTGCCTTGCATGTGGCCTACCTGGGTTCTATCTCTAGCATCCTATCTGTGTCTGCCAGGAGTAATTTCTGAGCACAGAGCCAGGAGTAACCCCTGAGGACCACATGTGTCCCCAAAACAAAAAAAAAGTTTTTTCTATTTTATAAATGCTTATTTAGCCCATTGGTCATGTATTTGGACTTTCATGTATTTAGAACAAACTGCGGTATAGGTTTAAAGTACAGATCTTTGGGCCCGGAGAGATAGCACAGCGGCATTTGCCTTGCAAGCAGCCGATCCAGGACCAAAGGTAGTTGGTTCGAATCCCGGTGTCCCATATGGTCCCCCGTGCCTGCCAGGAGCTATTTTTGAGCAGACAGCCAGGAGTAACCCCTGAGCACCGCTGGGTGTGGCCCCAAAACCAAAAAATAAATAAATAAATAAATAAATAAATAAATAAAATAAAGTACAGATCTTTTTATTTATTTCACCCAGAGATGCAATGAGCACCTATATACATGGAGCAGGAGGCTGGTATGTATGAAACATGAAGGTATAAAACACACTTGGTCTTAACCTGCCCAGAGCTGAGTCAGTGGACTAGTGGGGAAATAAAAGCAAGGACCAATCACAAGTCCCTCTGGCAAAAATATTTGTAAAAGGTCCTGTGCATTCAGAATCTAGCTGCAAGTTGTTTGCAATTTTTGGGAGACCTTTGGGCAAAGCATATATGTGTGTGTGTATATATATATGTGTATATATATACACATACAGAACAATAACGTTCAAATCCCAATTTCAATGTTTCAAATTAAAGAACGCTTCTTTAATTTTACTCCATTTCTCTAGCTCCACCTTTCCTCCAGCTCAAGGAAATACAACAAATTATAAGTGGAAGTTCCTTATTGAGCTGGAGAGATAGTAGGAGGGTACAGTGCTTGCGTGACATGCAACCAACCCAAGTTTAGTTCCTGGCACTCCTGAGCACAGCTGAATGTGGCCCCCAAACAATAATGATAGTGCTGTGGAGATAGATTAAAAACTTCTTTATTGTTAAAAGGCTGATAGGCTTTAGTGAGTTATTAACTTTTGGTTGGTAAAGGATCTAATAAAAGACATCTATGAAGCACAGATAGTTTGTGGTGAATTGTGTGGCAATAGATTCTTGTGTGATTCTTGTCTGAGACAGTAAACTCTAAGAAGGAAGGGACCTTCTTACTCTATTACTGCAATCTCAGAACCTAGTTGGACAGATATCAGATAATGGTAGACATTTAGTATATAGAAAGCAAGTCATGGGGAGAGTATTAGCTGTAAGTAGTAATAGTCTGTGTATTAGTTAAGAATCAGTTCTTGGGCCCGGAGAGATAGCACAACGGCGTTTGCCTTATAAGCAGCCGATCCAGGACTAAAGGTGGTTGGTTCGAATCCCGGTGTCCCATATGGTCCCCCGTGCCTGCCAGGAGCTATTTCTGAGCAGACAGCCAGAGTAACCCCTGAGTAACTCTGGGTGTGGCCCAAAAACCAAAAAAAAAAAAAAAAAACAAGATCAGTTCTTGTTCTTTAATAGAGGTGAAGCCACAGTTAGTGGCACTGTGACTAATTGCCATAGGCTGAGATTGAATGTTCCAGGATCAAATTTAGACCCTTAACTTACAATAGAAAGTAACAGACACCGGGGCCGGAGAGCTAGCATGAAGGTAAGGCGTCTGCCTTGCATGCAAAAGGACGGGGGTTCAAATCCCAGCATCCCATATGGTATAAAATAAATATATATAAACATATAAAATAAATATAAAATGTAAAATAAAATAGGGTTAAGGAATTAAGGGTTAAGGTGTGATCCCAAAACAAAAAAAGAAAATTAAACCTTTGAGATCTGTTTTATAAGCAATACTGGTAAAAGAGTATCTCTGTATAGATTTCATGTTTGAACCAAGTTACGGGGAACGTTGGACCAGATGCACCAACAATATCTTGTGGCATTGCTTCTCTTTTGCATAGGCACATTAAAATGGGAAAATAATACATATGCAAACAAATTCTTATCTAATAGAGATGGGAACACAAATTTGGTAATGTAATTAGGCCTTTTACCCTGAACATTGGCTTAATGATTTGGCTCAGGCCTCAGAAGAATGGGCATCGCCCACACACACCTGAACAATGGATACCATCTATGGAAACAACCACAATTGTCTATAACATTACCAGGATCCAAGCCTCTACCAAGGAAGATCTACCACCGCTTTGGCAGTGACTTACTCCAAAGAGTGCTCCCAACACCCAGACGACTCAGCAACAGTCTGCATGCAGGGCAGATCGCTCCGCATTTAATGGTATGCTGAAACTAGAGGATGCTCCACATCAGCCTGACATCGATGAAAGGAATGTACGAATCCAGAGCCTTTAAATATAAGAGTCTGATACCAACAACAGCTAAAGTGTGAAAAAGTTTCACTGGGACTATGGAGAATGACTCGGGTTGGACAGACTGGTATGCCTAGAACCCAGAGTCTGTCTTATGCCAATAAACTTTTGGGGTGAGGCCTTTTTGTAATCAGGTCAAGGATCTTTTTTCCATTTTCCCCATTTTTCTGGACCTATGCAAACAACGGCGATTGCCACTATCACACCTTTACTGTATTTTTTTACTCTTACCCTTTAAGGAAAAAAAATACAATTTACTGAACTTAAAAACAAATAACTGTAGTAGAATGCCTGTCTCGAATACAGGCAGGGAATGGGAAGGGGGGAGGGATAATGTTACACTGGTGAAGGGGGGTGTTCTGTGATCATGTTACTTAAATAAAATATATATTAAAAAAAGAAAGTAGCAGGCACTTTTGTCTTCCTAGCAAACATTTTCCTGATATTCCATTGCTTCCTTCCCTATGTGACACTAATGGCACTGACCTACCCACTCCCACTGTGTTTCTTGAAAATAGCCAGGTCCATGGGGCCAAAGTGGTGGCGCAACAGTAGGGCATTTGCCTTGCATGCGCCTAACCTAGGAAGGATCAAAGTTCAATCCCTCAGAGTCTCATATGGCCCCCCGAGCCAGGAGCGATTTCTGAGCACGGAGCCAAGAGTAACCCCTGACATCAGAGGGTGTGGCCAAAAAAAAAACAAAAAAGAAAAGGAAAGAAAAGAAAAAATACCCAGGTCTCAGCCCTGCACTATCAGCAAATTCCATTCCTCTTGCTCCCATGAGCTAAGTCTGTCCAAACCAGAAACAGACTCAGTACATCTGTATGTTGGATTCAAATTGAGCAGCTTTCTTGCCCACTGGGAAGGACTAACTAAAAGACTGATAAAGGACTTGAACTCCTAAGGACTGGACAGTTAGTATAGCAAGAAAGGTGCATACTTGGTATGCAGCTGACCTGGATTCAATCCCAGTACCATCCTGAGCACTACCAGCAGTGATCTCTGTGTACAGAGTCAAGAGTAAACCCTGAGTGGAGTATAGTTGGGTATGAGTCAAAAAAAACAACAACAAAACAAAAAATATAAGTATATATTAAAATTTAAAAAAAGACTAAATTTGGGTACCTGCCTATGGGAAGGGCCTGCCTGAAAAATCAACTCACAGAAAAAGGCAGAGCTGAAAGGAAGAAAGTGCCTAATGATACCTCCAAGTCCTCCGGTCCAGCCTTACATGAAGAACTTCCCTTCACTTGTTGCATTAAGGAGCATCCTTTTCATCTGCTCACTTTTAGTCAAATGTCTAAAACTAGCAACTAGTCATATTACTCAGGATTTACTATGAGATTAACAGAGAAAAGGAAGCTCTGACATCAGGGGGGATAGGAGATGGGAAAAAATGAAAAGGGGAGGAAGAAGTTGCTCCAAATAAATAATCATTTAATATAATAGCATAGCAAATAAGCCAATAAAGTAGAAATTTCATGAAATGAAAATCTTTTATTTCCATAGAAAAATTTTAGCATTTTCAGAGTCTGATGGCTTGGCCTGTTGTTGAAAACAATACAAAAGTACCAAGTGCAAATATTTTTAAATATAACTGTACTTAACAGTGCTCAACAGTGGAAATTATAACTTTAGACATTTATTTAAAAAAATAGTCCTGACTATAAAATTAAGTTTGGATTTCTCCATTTCATCTTTGTCTGTGAGGTCTTTATTCTCCCCAAAAAGCTGTTCAGCATGTAAGTCAGGGTAGTGAGCTCTGGTTGAAATCCCTCTCCCAACCCCCATATCTCTTGTTTCAAAAGCATGTTAATATACCAAATCTATTTTTAAAAAGAAAACCCAGCAGGGCTTCAGAGATAGTACAGTGGGGTAAGGCCCTTGCCTGGAACATAGCCGACCTGGGTTGGATCCCCGGCATTTCACATGGTCCCCTGAGCCCACTAAGAATGATTCTTAAGTGGAGGAGTAACCCTTGAACATCTCTGGGTGTGACCCAAAAAAGGGGAAGAAACCAGTCCAACATTGCTCTCGTTGCATCCTTGGACACATATCTATGCTTTCAAGGTCAAGTTGGCAGGCCCCAGAGTCACCTTGGCAGCACTTGCCAGTGGGGCCCAGGGACCGGAGAAGCTGTTAAGCCACCACGAGTCTTTGCACAGAGGGCAGCCGGCGACAGAACATAAGAGCAACTCATGACCGGAAATGTCCCCAGGTTTCTGGGATGGGACACTGTGTTACCCGACAATCGAGGGGAAACCATCTGAGTCAGACAGAGTTCAGGGGAGCAGCCAGGATTCCACAAGCCATTCAGGATGCTTGGGAAACAGCTCTGGTGCCCTCTGGCGGTCACTTCCGGGAGCTCTCCTCTAAGTCTGCAGATGGCATCGCTGGTGGGCCACTGTCACAGAATTTCTTTTGAAACCACTGTCTATTTAAACAAGAGAAAAAGAGTTAGTTGTAATGCACAGTATTGCTAAACGCTGATATTCTTTGTTGGTTTAGTGTTAGCTGCCGTTTGCAACCATATCCAATTTGGGATTGTACCAATTTTAGAGAGACAGGAGACCGAGGGCAGAGAGGGTGCAAATGACTAAAGGTGAAAATGCATAACGTCTGGTCCTTTCCCCTGTTCTAATTTGGATATAGTATTTCTCCCCAGTCTGTTGTCCGGGTCCTCACAACAGTCCAGTGAAATAGGAAAGTCAGGGATTAGACCTATTTTTTTTTTTTTACCATAAAAGGAACTGAGAACAGATAAATTAAGCTGCTTGTTCAGTGCAGCTGGGGCTACAGAGAGGTACTAGTCTAGCCGAGTTTGATTCCTGACCCCACCAAAAGGAGTGATCTCTGAACACAGAGCTAGGGGTATCCCTGAGCATTGCTTTGAGTGGACCAAGGCACAAAGCAAAGATAGTACAATAGATATATTTGATCCTCAGTATCCCCTGAGCACTGCCAGTAATATGATGATCTCTGTGTGCAGAGCCAGGAGTAAAGCCTGAGCATTTATTTCTGGGTGTGGCACCCAAATAAAAACAAACAAAAAATAACAATGCAGAAAGGCCAAAGGTGTCTGATTCACTAGTGAAACTATTGGCTATATAAGCTTTAGGCTTATATAGCTTTTATGTTTTTGTTATTCCAGTTTTTGTTATGCAATAAAAAGGAATCCTCTCTTTGTTAAAACCAGTATCTATTTTGGAGCCAGAGCAATAACACAGTGGTAAAGTATTTGTCTCACAAGATGCTGAACCAGTTTCAATCCCTGGCATCCCATATGATCCCCCTAAAGCATACCAGGAGTGATTTCTGAGCTCGGAGCCAGGAGTAACCCCTGAGTGCCACTGACGGTGGCTCAAAACCAACCAAATTAAAAAAAAAAAAACCCAAACAGTATCTATTTAGATATTTATTATTTGTGGATCCAGAGCTATAGTACAGTGGGTAGAGCACTTGCTTTGAATGTGGCCAACCCAGGTTCAATCCCTAGTGCCCCCACTGAATCTCCAAGAGCAATCCTTGAGTAGAGACAAAAATAAGTCCTGAGCACCACTGGATGTGACCCCAAAACAACAACCAACAAAAATACTTTACTTGTGTTACCTTTTGCTTCAGAACACTTTTTGGCAAGAGATAATACAGGGGATAAGGTGCCTGCTTTGCACACACTGATCCTGGTTCACCCTTTGTACCCCCATATATGGTGCCCTGTTGCCCAGAAATGATTCCTAAACACAGAACCAGGAGTAAGCCCTGATGACTGCCAGGTAAGGACTCAAAACAAAAAACAAAGCACCCAAACACAAAGCCAAAATTCAGCATATGGTTTCTTTTCAACAAAGGTTGGCAAACTCTGGCCTTGAGTCTAAATCCAGCCTGCTGCCTATTCCGGTAAATTATGACCTATGGGAGTAGGAATGAGACTACTTGGCTTCTTGCCTCCATTGCCTCCATGATGCAGATGTGTCATAGAGATCACATGGCTGGCAGAGCCTCAAATAGTCACTGTGTGGCCCTTTATAAAAGTCGTTGGCTGAGCACTGTCTCAAACTCACTATGTAGCTTACTCAAGATGCTTTGGAGTAGGATGATTTGGATTAAAGTCCCTTCCCTGTGCTCTCAGTTTAAAGCTGAGACTTCATTTCTTTGTTGCAGAAGGGGCTGGGGCCTGCCTCCCATGATGGATGTGAATATTACAGGAAGTCCCTCTAACATCTTCCATGGGCTAGTAGAAATGGGCCCTTTAAGGGAACAATATAAAACAAAGCCAATTCTCCAATAACATCCTTTTCTTTCAAGGTAGATTTGAATTGCTTTTTTCCCACCCACTATATCTGACCAGTGTGGGTGATAGATACTACTCCACCTAGGAGATGGATGCTGGAAGGACTCAGCAAAATAAAGGAAGCCTCAGGTACAATTGTAGAGTTTTTGTTATCTCAAAAAATGGAGATTTCCAAGGAAATGCTGAGCATTTTTGAAAACTTCAAATAAGCTTCACACTTCTGGTTTGAATAAAAATGATTGAACAAAACTCTGTAAAACAAGAAACTACTGGACAAAAAACAACCTGGAAAAAAATATGAGAGTTCCTGGCACAGAACTGTGCTTAGTTCAATGGGATTGACCACTTTCATCAATTTAACCAGGGCTTAAAAGAAGCTCACTTGAGACTCAAGATTCTTAATTTGGGTAGGGTTATGGTACAGCAGTGAAGCACTTGCTTTGCATGTGTATACCCCCATTATGAAAAAAGAAAAGAAAGGACTGGAGGGATAGCACAGCCATAGGGCATGGTAGGACATTTGCCTTGCACACAGCCCATTCAGAATGGCAGTGGTTCTAATCCCAGCATCCTACATGGTCCCCCAACCAGGAGAGATTTCTGAGAGCAGAGCCAGGGTAACCCCTGAGCATTGCCAGGTATGGTCCAAAAATTGAAAGAGAGAAAAGAAAGAAAAGAAAAGAAAAGAAAAGAAAAGAAAAGAAAGAAAGAAAGAAAGAAAGAAAGAAAGAAAGAAAGAAAGAAAGAAAGAAAGAAAGAAAGAAAGAAAGAAAGAAAGAAAGAAAGAAAGAAAGAAAGAAAGAAAGAAAGAAAGAGGGAGGGAGGGGAGGGGAGGGGAGGGGAGGAAGGAAGGAAGGAAGGAAGGAAGGAAGGAAGGAAGGAAGGAAGGAAGGAAGGAAGGAAGGAAGGAAGGAAGGAAGGAAGGAAGGGGGCCGGGCGGTGGCGCTGGAGGTAAGGTGCCTGCCTTGCCTGCGCTAGCCTAGGACGGACCGCGGTTCGATCCCCCGGCGTCCCATATGGTCCCCCAAGCCAGGAGCGACTTCTGAGGGCATAGCCAGGAGTAACCCCTGAGCGTCACCGGGTGTGGCCCAAAAACCAAAAAAAAAAAAAAAGGAAGGAAGGAAGGGAAGGAAGGAAGGAAGGAAGGAAGGAAGGAAGGAATGAAGGAAGGAAGGAAGGAAGGAAGGAAGGAAAGAAGGAAGGAAGGAAGGAAGGAAGGGAAGGAAGGAAGAAAAAAGGAAAGAAAGAAAGAAGAAAGAAAGAAAGAAAGAAAGAAAGAAAGAAAGAAAGAAAGAAAGAAAGAAAGAAAGAAAGAAAGAAAGAAAGAAATAAAGAAAGAAATAAATAAAGAAATAAAAAGAAACAAAGAAAGAAAGAAAGAAAGAAAGAAAGAAAGAAAGAAAGAAAGAAAGAAAGAAAGAAAGAAAAGAAAAAGAGAGAGAGAAAGAAAGGAGAGAGAAAGAAAAGAAAGAAAGAAAAGAAAAGAAAATTAATGAGAAAAATAAAATAGTCATAAAAATATTCTCTTGTAAAAGATCAAATTCTTAGTGTTGATCACTATTTTCTACACATCCTTTAACTGGGGGGAGGGTTTTGGGGTCACACACAGTGAGTGGTGCTCTGAGCTTACTCCTGAGTCTACTCTCAGGTATCACTCTTGGCTGTGCTTAGAAGTCCATAGGGGTTCCTGGGGATCAAACCCAAGTCAGTTGTGAGCAAGGCAAGCGCCTTACCTACTATATTATCTCACTAACCCAACATTTTCCATAATTAACACATGATGCCAAAGAAATTTTGTTAGCATTTGAAGAGAAAAACAAAGTCATCTCTAAAAATCCTCTAGAAGGATTTAGTATTATTCTAATTTAATATATTATAATTATTAGGATTTAATCTATTATTAAATTTTGTCTTTTTGGGGAGGGCTACACCTACCCAGTACTCCTGGGGTACAATTGCTTCGGGATCATTCTCAGGAATGCTCAGGGGACAATGCAGTGGCAAAGATCCAAACTTCCATGCCAGCATGCACTTTAGCCCTTTTATAGATGTACTATCTTCCAATAATTTCAACATAGCTAGTTTTCCCTCCAGCATTTCAACAGGCCACTGATCTTCAGTTAAGGCCCTAACGAAGTGATTTACATTGAGAAGCCACAAAGGAGGAACCCATAGATCCGAGAATGAGTTTAACACTCAGCACAGTAATACACTCATGGAAAAACAAGGGTCAAGACCAACTACGGACGAGCAAAGTAAGGATGGCTCCTGTACTACCCACCCATGAGGACACCTGCTAGAATGGCAGCTCAATGCTTCTCTTCCTCCCACTGGATAATGCTTTAAATTGAAATTTCGTAAAATGAGTCATAATTTTAAAGGACTATGTAATAGTATCCCTTTTCAGGGAATTACTCCTGGTTTTAAACTCAGGAATCACTCCTTGCAGGTCTAGAGGACCACATAAATGCCAGGGATAAAACCCAGATTGGCCATGTGTAAGGGAAATACCATCCCTGCTATAATATCTCTCTGGCTCCAAATATATAATATTATTGACATTAATAACAGTTGCCTTGCAGAGCTATCATGGCCATTCACTACTGCATGAGCCTGGAAAGCAAGTTTTGTTCAGAGCACCTTGAAAACTTCATGTGACATAGGCCACACTGTACAGTAAAAGAATATCTATGTCTATTATTTTTTTAAATAAATCCTTATGTAAGCACCATGATTCCAAGCATGATTGTAGTTGGGTTTCAGTCATAAACAGAATACCCCCTTCACCAGTATAACCTTCCTGCCACCAATGTTCCTCCTTTTCCTCCCCCGCCCTTGCCTGTATTCTCTACAAGCATTCTACTTCTCTCATTCTTTAACATTGTCATGCTTGTTATTCGTGTAGTTATTTCCCTAACAGCATTCACCACTCTTTGTGGTGAGCTTCAAATTGTGAGCCTGTCCTTCCGGCCCTTCCAGCCCTTAATTAACTCTATGTCTCTGGGCTTTATTACAATAATGACTTTAATTTTTCTTAAAACTCATAGATTAGTGAGACTATTCTGTGTCTATCTCTCTCCCTCTGACTTATTTCACTCAACATAATAGATTCCATGTCCATCCATGTATAAGAGAATTTCATGGCTTCATCTGGAGAATATCTATGTCTCTAAAAACTAGATTTAGGTGGTTATTTGTGAAAGTCCACCCTCAAAGAGTAAAACTATGGCACCGACATATATTTACCTGGGGGAGAAAAAGCAGTTGATGAAGCTGGAGGTCACCACATAGGACACTGCAACTGTCCCTGATAGGAAGAATGTCGTGAAGCACAAGCCACAGAGGACACAAAGCAATGAGAGGCCACCCACTGAGATGACCAGTCCTAGAGAAATAGTTAGAAAACTTATTAGGGAAGTTAGGAAATGGTCAGGAAAATTGTTGTTCTAAAACATGGGCTACCATGTTTAAAACTGATTTTTTTAAAGTGATATTTCCCATAAAAGTCTAAATTTCTGATACTTTTCATGGAAGTATTAATGAGTTATCATTGAAATGAATTACCTATGTATTCAAATAGCCATCGCAGTGAACTACACTATGTTTTTGGTAATGTGTCATGAATGTGTTAAAAGCAATGAAATGGGGCCGGAGCAATAGCACAGCAGGTAAGGCATTTGCCTTGCACGCAGCCAACCTGGGTTTTATCTCCTGTATTCCATATGATCCCCCATGCCTGCTAGGAGTGATTCCTGAGCACAGAGCCAAGAGTAACCTTTGAGTGCCATTGGGTGTTGCCCCAAAACAAAACAAAACAAAAAACCAACCAACCAACCAAACAAACAAACCAAAACCCAGTAAAATGTAGAAAGGGAAGACCAAGACTTTCATAGCAGACAGCCTCAATTTGATCCTCCTTTATTGGCTGTATCTTGGGACTTTTGGAGTGTCTTGGGGCTTTTGTTTAATAATAACTACAGTTAAGTGTTAGCATGACAACTAAACTTACCATATCTAAGGGCTTGTGGTCATTTTTGTCTGCCAGGCACAATTTCCTCTACCTCCCTGATAACAAAATTCCTCTCGCCAAAGTCCCACTAATGGCATGATAAATGCTGGATGTCTCAGAAATGAACAAGCTTTTCACTTGTGCATCTCCTTGGCCACTGTGATGGTTTGAAAGATGGATCGCGGGCCCGGAGAGATAGCACAGTGGCATTTGCCTTGCAAGCAGGACCAAAGGTGGTTGGTTTGAATCCCAGTGTCCCATATGGTCCCCCATGCCTGCCAGGAGCTACTTCTGAGCAGACAGCCAGGAGTAACCCCTGAGCACCACCAGGTGTGGCCCAAAAACAAAAACAAAACAAAAAAAAAAGAAAGATGGACCACAAAGAATAAGATACAATACATAAATAAATATGCTACCATTTCAGATATATTTTTTTAATCCTAGATCAGGACAGTGGATAGGTCGCTTGCCTTCCTGCGGCCAACCCAGATTGCATCCCAGGCATCCCATATGATCCCTAAGCCCTGATGTCTTGCTGTGAATATGACAAGAGCACAAACCTTTGATAAAAGAGCCAGGTACCCAAGAAATAGTCCCCTCCCAAAGGAGTCACTCTCCTAGAGGGTGTATAATTGTACTGAGTACCTTCCAGTAAGATGACACCCACAAAAGAGGCCAGCGAAGTCAGCACCACAAGGAAGAAGAAGAATCCAACTGGGATGGCTGACACAGCAACAAACAGCAGCAAGGTAAGGGCCAGGAAAGGATGTCTGTCCAGGTACTGGCCCACTGGAGACTGCATAAAGGCCTGTGTATGGAGGACAAAGAGACAAAGAGTCAAAATTGAAAGTTCTAGTAGCACTGTTGGGCAGTACTACACAGGGCTGGAAATAGATGCGGAAGTTATAAAGTGGAAAGATTCAAGGCAGTGATGACATTCTTAAGATCTGAGCCACCATCCAGCAAGGACTCAGGAAGCAGCAGCCAGACAATAGGCTGGAGAGGCCACGTCCGTGAAAAAGGAAAGGCCTCATTTTAGCTCTACCTCTTACCAAACCCTCTGCACATGGGCGCACTGAAGAAATGAAACAAATGAGGTTTGCAGATTGAGACCACTGAGGCACAGAAAGTAAATTCTTTCCTCATTGCTGTCAGACCTGGGAGATTGTTGAAAATGCAAAACCTCAAGCTAGAGAGATAGCCCAGGGGATGAGGACTTGCCTTGAACTAGGTCAACCCTGATTTGATTCTAGGTTTTGATCCCTCAGGCACTGCTAGCATGATCTCTGAGCACAGAGACCGGAGTAAGCTTTTAAAAAAAACTGGATGTGGCCTCATCCCTCCCCCCAAAGCAGAATCTCTGATCCTGTACCAGATTTCTGGTTCAGATTATAGGGTCTTTGGGGTTTTGCTTTGTTTTGTTTTGGAGTGACCCACCTGGGTTTACTCCTGGCTCTGCACTAGGAATTACTCCTGGTGGTATTCAAAGGACTATATGTGATGTTGGGGACTGAACCTGGATTGGCTATGTACAAGATATAGAAGGTAAATTGTACTTTCTCTCCAGTCCATTTTTTTGAGTCCCCTAGTTGGTTCCAGTGTTGATGACTTGGTCATTTAGACATACACATATATGACAACTCTACACTACTGCTGCGCCTGAGGCTTCTCACCTTTGCCCCTGTTACTTCCTATCTACTTTTTACTTTTCCCTCTCAATTTCTTTCCCTGTGCTTCTCATTTCCTGCTATTCTATGAACTTCATCCAAGGGGTCAAAGCAATAGCACAGCGAGTAAGGCATTTCCCTTGCACACAGCTGACCCAAGTTGGATCCTCAACATCCCATATGGTTTCCTGAATAACACCAGGAGTAATTCCTGAGCACAGAGTCAGGAGTAAACCCTGAAGCACCAAGAGTAACCCCAGAGCACTGTTGGGTGTAGTCCAAAAACTAAAAAACACAGATAAGTGACATCATCCAGTATATAACCTTCTTCTGACTTATTGAACATGGTAGATACACTCCAGTCCCATCTAGATTACAGCCAATGGCATGGTTTCACCACTCTTGCAGCTGCAGTTTTCCATTGTGTTTATGTACCACACCTGCATTATCCACTCATCTGTCTTTGGACACCTGGGTTGATTTCATATCCTAGCTATTGTGTTGAGTGCTGCAATGAATAGTGAAGAGCAACCTGTCCTTCTGAATCAATGTTTGTGTGTCCTAGGGAGAAGAGGGATTGCTGGGTCATACAAACAGCTGGGTCATATGGTCAGAATGGGATTGCTTGGTCATCTGGTGAAGTGAATCTGTTCTTTCTTCTTGGAGATGTCTACATACTGTAAGAAAGATGCTTTTATGTCACCAAACTAGATATCATAGTCAAGGATACTGATAACTACTACAAGTACATAAATACTTATTCATAATTAAGTTCAGTTTTCTCACCAGGCAAAAGAATTTTGGAATCTTGTTCAGTAGAGAAAGGTCACTTTGAAATTCAGTTAGTCGGGCCGGGCGGTGGCGCTGGAGGTAAGGTGCCTGCCTTGCCTGCGCTAGCCTAGGACGGACCGCGGTTCGATCCCCCGGCGTCCCATATGGTCCCCCAAGAAGCCAGGAGCAACTTCTGAGCGCATAGCCAGGAGTAACCCCTGAGCGTCACAGGGTGTGGCCCAAAAACCAAAAAAAAAAAAAAAAAAAAAAGAAATTCAGTTAGTCTTAAGCAACCCCCCATGGATGAACTGGACCTCTCCTTACGTCCCATTTTATTTTATTTTATTTATTTATTTATTTATTTATTTATTTATTTATTTATTTTTATGATTTTTGGGACACACTCAGCTCTGAGCTCAGAAGCCACTCATGGCAGGCTGGGATGCTAGAAATAGAACCCAGATCAGCTGTGTGCAAGGCAAAGCCCTACTCTCTGTGCGATTGCTCCAGCCCAGATCTGTGGCATTTCAGTATGTAATAATGAAGTAGAAGAGAAAGGAATTAAAGAGACTCCCTTTTAAAATAGAGTCCAAAAATATCAACTGCCTAGGAATCAACCTAACAAAAGAGGTAAAAGACCTATATCATGAATAATATAAATTATACCTAAAAGGAATAGAAGAGTATATCAGGAAGTGGAAAGATACTCATTGTTCATGAATTGGAAGAAGTAGTATCATCAGAATGATCTTTCTGCCCAATGAAATACCTATTAAAATTTCAAAGACTTGAAACAAACTAGTAGAATTTGTATAAAACTCTTAAGACTTTCCAAATAGTCAAAGCAAATCCTAAGAAACAAAAAGAAGATGGGAGGTATTTTGTTTCCCAATTTTGAATTTTACTACAAAGCTATAATAATCAAAACTGCATGGCACTGGAATACAGATAGACCTACAGATCAATGGAACAAAACTGAGAATCCTGAGTTAGACCCCCAGATTTATGAATAGTTAATATATAGGCTCCATCTAGTACTATTCAGGATATAGGCAAAATTCTCTGATGTCAGAATATAAAAATTATCACTTATTTTTACTTCCTCTCAAAAGACAGAGTGGCACAGACGTGAGAATCATTTAAAATCACTGATAATCAGGCCAGAGATAGAGTATAGGGGGTAAGGCACTTGCTTGTAGCACGTGACCTACCCTACTTCAAGCCCCAGCATCTCATATGGTCCCCTGAGCACCACTTGGACTGATCCCTTTCCATAGCTGGGTGTGATCCAAAGCTCACTTTCACATATAAAATTTTTTGGAAATAATAAAATCACTGGTAATCCTAAATCAAGGGTGCTTTTGTGACAGTTTCTCCCAGATACTCCCAGAAGCCCACTGGTAATGACTCAGAGTTGACACACAGATCCTAGGAAGATGTTTCAAAAACTTCAAGGATGGTAAAGCCTAAATTTGGCTTGGTCCAGATCCATGTTCCACTTCTCTCCCTTCTCTGACAAGAACCCTGTGTAACCCATCAATATTCCTGCTGCCCTCTCCCTGGTCAGTAGTTTCTTAATGCTAAAAGTAGGTGCTCCAGAATTGGCACCTTAAAGGGCTTCAGTTGGGAGCTTGAGTTGGGGCTTCAGTTGGGTGAGGTCTCCTAAAAGAGGCCAGGAGTTGAAGGGAAGTTATAATTTCTCACATGAATGGGAAAACTGAGAAAGTCAATTAAGCAGATTCACAAGATAAGATTCACAAGCAGAATCTTAAAATTTTATTGGGGAATAAAAACTGCTGCTCAGGATCCTGACTGAGTCTCCTGACTTCTTCATTTCTTGCTTTAGGCTTAAAAAGAAACAAACAAAAAAACCCCAACTCACTTTTCCCCCAGTTCCTGTAGGTCCCACTGTTTGTTTTCTTAAGCTATTTTTGAGACAGTTTCTGACTCTCTCACCCTCAAAGATAAACTAAAAGAACTCTAGAAATGTTCCTAAAGAGATGACAGAGTAGTTTCACAAACACCACATTTGGAAACCTGTTCATTCTTATCTAGATTTCAAGAGGTTCATTAGAATCTATAGTAAAGTTAAAGATTAATTAAGGCATAAGTCACCTAAGTATTCCAGAAACTAGAGTTGTCTTTCTCAAAGTGGGTGAGGATCACCTCTTCCAGTGGGCACTGAAGTGATCCAGAGAAACCTCAGTTGCAATTGGGGGATAAAGATGGGGGTTGTTTGTTTGCTTAAAGGAGGTTGACATTATGGAGATATTGAGTGATATTTTTCTTTTGTTTTGGAGGCACACTTGGCAATGCTCAGAGGTTACTCCTGGTTCTATCGTCAGGAATCACTCTTGGCAGTGTCCCAGTATAAAGTGCCCTGGGTCAAATCTGGGTCAGTCATGTGCAAAGCAAGCACATGACTATCTCTCCGTCTTCTGGGTGATTGTTTTCTACAAAGCAGCAACAGGCCAAGTAAGTTCCAGAAAAGCCTATGCCTCAATGGCGAACCTATTGAACTCGTGCCAGCGGTGGCATGCGAAGGGCTTGTAGCTAGCACGCGGAAAGGGGTCCGCAATTAAGATATGCGGCACGACGGGAGGCGAGTGTGCCAGTGTCTGCTTTGCAGCTCACCTGGCAGCAGGGCCGGACTGGCCATTGGGAGGACTGGGCATTGTGTGGCAGTTTGGGCACTTGGGCTCAAAAAGGTTAGCCATCACTGGCAATGGCTATGTAAATTATGGCAATCTGATTAGAGGTTTGCTTTTGCCAAAAAAGATAGACATGCTGAAAACTTGTACTTCAATATACACAAGTATATAACATGAAACCAAATACAGCACCACATCTGCCATGATTATAATCGAAAGACATACAATTTCTCATTAAGACTTTTTTTTTTTTTTGGGGGGGGGGGGTTGGTTTTTGGGCCACACCCGGCGGTGCTCAGGGGTTATTCCTGGCTGTCTGCTCAGAAATAGCTCCTGGCAGGCACGGGGGACCATATGGGACACCGGGATTCGAACCAACCACTTTTGGTCCTGGATCGGCTGCTTGCAAGGCAAACACCGCTGTGCTATCTCTCCGGGCCCTTCTCATTAAGACGTAATCACCAATTTGTTGGTGCTGGTGTATAGGTGGTTCTGCTTTCTGATTTCCACCAATGTTGGCCTCTATTAAGTTGTTATTAACATTAATGAATTAAATTCAATATGATAAAAATTCAATAACGATAATTTATTTTAAAAACTAAATAAAACTATTTCAAGGTTCAGTAAGTAGTGGAAGGTGAGAACAACAAAAAATAGTAGTTAGCCAAATGGTAATCTGTTCCATTGTGTGGGAACAAGCTGGCCTAAAATCATCTAGCTCAAATCTATTCTAGTGAGGCTAGCTGAGAATCTGAAAATGAAGTAAAGAAATGGAGCCAGGGTGGTGGTGCAGGCTGTAAGGGGTCTGTCTGTCTGCCTAGCGAGCTAGCCTAGGATGGACCACGGTTTGATTCCCCTGGCGTCCAATATGGTCCCCCAAGCCAGCAGTGATTTCTGAGTGCATATCCAAGAGTAACCCCTGAGCATCACCAGGTGTAGCAGAAAAACAAACAAACAAAAAATGCTAGGGTTCATTGAAATGCTTGAAATGCTTACCTAAGAAATTGCACTCTGTTAATTGCACTCTGTGAATGTGACTTCACTAAATTTGCAAGTCCCCAATCGTTTAAGTGTCATGCTTTCATACAAGTACATAGTATAAAAGTATTTGGGTTTCCTAACATACAATTTTTTTTTTTTTTTTTTTGGTTTTTGGGCCACACCCGGTGACGCTCAGGGGTTACTCCTGGCTATGCGCTCAGAAGTCGCTCCTGGCTTGGGGGACCATATGGGACGCCGGGGGATCGAACCGCGGTCCGTCCTAGGCTAGCGTAGGCAAGGCAGGCACCTTACCTTTAGCGCCACCGCCCGGCCCCATTAACATACAATTTTTAAGCTCAAAACAAGTAAGGGAACACACTCTACCATCTTATTTTAGCTCTTTAAACTACTGTCCTTTATGCCATTTTTTCTCCCATGAACTTTTTTATTTTTCTGTCAGTGACTTTGTCATTTAAATTATTTGCAAGTGCCTCTTGATGGATGTCTCGTCCTAAGGCTATGAGAAATGTCCTGTATTAATAATAATAATAATCTTTATTCAGGCTTGACCTTGAGTGCTAGAGGCCCTCAGTAACACACAGTAACACACTAATCAGCAATAGAAACTGATTAAGATGTCTTTAAATAGAAATTCACAGAAAATAAGGGCCAGCATGGGGAGGGCATTTGCTTTGCTTACAACCTACCCAAGTTCAATCCTCAGCATCCATCTGGTCCCTGAGCACCACCAGAAATTGACTCCTGAGTGTAGAGACAGGAGTAATGTCTGAACACTGCCAGATGTGGTCCAAAAACAAAACAAAACAAAAAAGTAAAAAATATATACATAAAATAAAAAACATAAAATAGGTTGATGGAAATGTCATAATCATAAATTTGACAGAATTTAATTCTGTAGCCCCCAAAAAGCAATGGTTCAATTTGCTAAACTAGTATTCAAGGTGACTTTACAAAATATAATTATGATAAATCCTGAAAACTGAACATATAGATGGCATAAAGACCATCTTTAAGAGCTGACTTTTAGGGCCCAGAGAGATAGCACAGCGGTGTTTGCCTTGCAAGCAGCCGATCCAGGACCAAAGGTGGTTGGTTCGAATCCCGGTGTCCCATATGGTCCCCCGTGCCTGCCAGGAGCTATTTCTGAGCAGTCAGCCAGAAGTAACCCCTGAGCACTGCCGGGTGTGGCCCAAAAACCAAAAAAAAAAAAAAAAGAGCTGACTTTTAGGGGCTGGGTGGTGGCGCTAGAGGTAAGGTGCCTGCCTTGCCTGTGCTAGCCTTGGACAGACAGTGGTTCGATCCTCCGGAGTCCCATATGGTCCCCCAAGCCTGGAGCAACTTCTGAGCACATAGCCAGGAGTAACCCCTGAGCGTTACCGGTGTGGCCCAAAAACAAAAACAAAAAAAAAGAGCTGACTTTTAGTAACCAGAGTCATTCAGCCTGCTGACTTTAACGATGTAACAAGAAATCAAGCCAACTTAAAAGTAGTTGGCTAAGTCCACCTAGTATGAAATGCATTTGGGAATGAATCCAGAAAGAATCTCTGTATAGAGTCCACTGCTCTAAAACAGTACCCAGAAAAACATAATCTCCATTGTGCTGCTTAACACAAACATACAACAGTCCATTTTGTTGCATATGCATGTATATGTTTATATATATATACAATACACAAAACCAAATGGAAATATAAGATATTGATAATATTATCTCAGAGAGCTGTCATGTTTTTCCCTGTTAAAATGCTGAAAAGCGTATCGAATAAAAAAAGAGGGGTCAGAGGACTAGTTTGACAGGCACCTTTTGTGCACAACTGGCTGTGCACCCCCCAAAAGGAAAGTTGATAACTATGTAAAGAAGTGAAATATATTATCTCATTGCCACTGAAGAGCTGAATATCCTAAAAGTTGAGAGCTGACATTGAATTGCACTAAAGTATAAAATATTTATTTTATTTTGAAGGCTTAGTGAAAAAAGGAAAAGGCAAATCTTTTTTTTTTTTTTTGGTTTTTGGGCCACACCCGGCAGTGCTCAGGGGTTACTTCTGGCTGACTGCTCAGAAATAGCTCCTGGCAGGCACGGGGGACCATATGGGACACCGGGATTCGAACCAACCACCTTTGGTCCTGGATCGGCTGCTTGCAAGGCATACGCCGCTGTGCTATCTCTCCGGCCCGAAAAGGCAAATCTTAACATTTTTCATTTTTAGTAATTTTGACAATGATCACGTGTTGAGACAGTTGTAACAGTTGTAACTGTTTTGTTTTGTTTTGTTTTGGGGCTACACCTATTTGTGTTTGGGGCTTACTCCTGTCTCCCTGCTCAGGGATCACTCTTGATGGGCTTGAGCACCATTGAAGGTGCTGGGAATTGAACTCAGGTTTGCTGCATACAAGGCAGGACTATCTTGTCATCTTATCTTATCTTACTCTTATTCTTATCTGCAGGACTATCACAGGAGATGTAAGTGGAAGCCGTATGTGGGTATGTGCTACTTGCAAGAAACACCCTTAAAATGGAGGTGCCTTGCAAGTCTTCCCCCCCCCACACACACACTTATTGCCATCTTATTGCCTAGAATATGGACATGGTGATTAATGACCTGACCAGTGTTTTCGACAATTTACAGCTCAGGCATGGTGGGGTGATGAAAGTGACCGAATCCAGGTCGGCCTCTAATTCCTTTTAACTTAAAAGAGAAAAAACTATCAATGGTGAATTTTCACTAGGCATATTGATTATAAACTGACCTTGGAGTTATCTTGAAAGATCTTGATCAGTGAGCATAACTTCTTCTGCAGCTCTTCCACATCCTTGGAAGCACCCGGGGACTCCTCCTCTGACATCCCGAAACCCACTTTTATCTCTTTACAGGATAATTCTTCTGTGCAGGAAATGATGCAACTTCTCATACCATCATGTATTTCTGCTATCACTAGCGAGAAAAAAAATAATAAAAACAATCTTCACCTATTCATTTAAGATGAGTCTCACTTAAGAGGATAACTTGACAATATCAATGTTTTAGACTCTACACTTTGGTTATCAATTTTCTAAGATCTGATGGGACTAATCAAACAGGCTTTTTAAAACAAATCGAAAGAATTTGGAACCTACATTTCAGTTTAATATCTATAGAATAAATAGCAACAGATTGGAAAGAGGCTAACTGCCTGTTGACTAGAAATTATATATCAAACCTACTCAGGTTTGATCTCTGGCATCCTATTTGATCCCCTGGGAGCATTGCCAGGCATGATTTCTAAAGGCAAAGCCAGGAATAACCCCTGATCATCAGGTATGGCTTCAAAACAAAACCGAACAATGAAATGCCAAATCACACAATTAGAAGAACTGTAGTCATTCAAATGATATGGCTATTTATTTAGTGATAGAAATGCCCATCAGTGATCAAAATAATAATAACAATCCCCAATCAGCTCCATATAGGCCTGCTCAGATAAACAGAATAAAAAAAGATGAGCCTGAAATCCAGATTGCTGGTGCTGATGTGGAAAACCACAATTGCTTCAGCAGGTCCTGTGACTGCTTATCTCTGGTTCTCCCAAGAAATAAACTCCTTTAGACAAACCCACAGCATATATGTTTTGCCAAATACATAAAGAGCTTCCAATATATAGCCCTGTTAGATCAAGAGTTTGGCACAAGATCAAAGAATGCTGTTTTCTTTCCTCTAAGGATCCTTGAATCAAAGCAATAAATATTGAATATGAAAGATAATCAAGGCTCTCACTCCAAGAGGCTATTAGCCCTAACCCTGTGCTTTTGCTTAGCTGCTTCTCTCTCTGTCTCTGTCTCTGTCTCTGTTTTTGTGTGTGTGTGTGTGTCTCTGTCTCTCTCTTGTCTGTCTGTCTGTCTCCTCTCTCTTCTCTCTCTCCTTCTTCCTCCCCCCACACTTGGCAGTCTTCAGCCTCAGTGATCCCTCCTGGCATGTTCAGAGGACCAAATGGGGTGCTAGGTATAGAACCCATGTAAGACAAGCCTGTTGAACTATCTTTTGGATTTTTATTCTTCTTAATCCTGTTTTCTTAATCTTTCTTTTTTTCCTTAATCCTCTGAAAAGGAAGCCTCAGCTTTGACCTTGTTCAACTGAGGCAAAGTACCAGGCATACACCCACCCACATATTCATACAGTTCATAGTAAAAAAAAAAAAAAAAAAAAAAGATAAATGACATTAGGGAGAGCTAGAGTTTATTTTTAGTCAAATAAGCATAAATGAAAACTGAATATACTATTTCAAGTGTATTCAGTTTTCCCCACCCAAAAGTCTTTGTGTGTGTGTGTGTGTGTGTGTGTGTGTGTGTGTGTGTGTGGTTTTTGGGTCACACCCGGCAGTGCTCAGGGGTTATTCCTGGCTCCAGGCTCAGAAATTGCTCCTGGCAGGCACGGGGGACCATATGGGACGCCGGGATTCGAACCAATGACCTCCTGCATGAAAGGCAAATGCCTTACCTCCATGCTATCTCTCCGGCCCCCCAAAAGTCTTTTTTAAACAACAATGACCTTGGCAGATTTATATCTTACCCACTCTAAATGACTCTCAATCACACTATTTCATATAAATCATTTTCTCTACATGCACATGTCTCTTTTCCCTGTAAAAATCAGGAGTCTCGAGAACACAGTATGCCAGGAGCTTGGAACTTCTAAAGTTGTCCCTACCTCAAAAAAATTATTTCTTTCTAATCAGTATAATTTGTTAAGTCAGCTACCCAGTCTTTTTGTTAGTTTGTTTTTGTTAGCTCTACTTGGCGTCCATATAAACACAAAAATGTTACTTTATATTTCCCAGGACAACCCGAAGGCTGCATGCACACTGTGATCTTTCCCATTTCTTCCTTGCCACTGACCTCCTTGAGCTAAAATGCAACGTTATAGTTAACAAAATATAGAGTCCCATATTTCATTACTATAGCGAATATCCCACGTGGAAAGGTCACATGGTAATGAGGTAACCATAAGGAGGGGAAATGAGCTACTGACATCTACAGGGGTCTAGTGTATGAGCTAATGCACATTTAATGGGGGGGGGGGTTAAGGGGAATATTGGGAGATGCTCAGGACTTCCTCCAGGCTCTGCATTTAGGAATCACTCCTAGCGCTGCTCAGGGGGGCTTTAGGGGGTGCCTGGAATCGAATTTACCCATTGTACTATCGCTCTGCACCTTAAAGCACATTTTAATCAGAGCCAGAAAGATAGCATGGAGTTTAGTAAAGCGTTTGCTTTGCATGCAGGACAGTGGTTGAATCCCGGCATCCCATAAGGTCCCCCGAGCCTGCCAGGGGCGATTTCTGAGCGTAGAGTCAGGAATAACCCCTGATCACTGCCGGGTGTGACCCAAAAATACAAAAAGAAAAAAAAAAAGCTCATTTTAATCAACCATTCAAAAACCTCCCTGTACTTTTGACTGAGAAGGAATAATCCACCCACCCTTGAATTGGGTCTTGGAAGCTAAGCTGTTGCGGCTGGTACAAACAGAATTTGAAATATGTCCAGCAGTCAGCTCCCCCAAAGGCATCAGGCCAAAGCAAGTCCAGCTCCCCCACAGGTGTCCCGGGGCTACCCGGACTGGTTTGGGGAGTCGGACAGGGCTGAACCAGGGTAGAAAGAAGGCCCTAAATCACATTCATCAGAGGCACCGGCGCCCCAATCCCAAACTGCCAGGCCGCTCTCTCTGCAGGCTCCTCCCCCGGACTTAGCAAGACTCAAATTTCAAACCCACTGGATCCCTCAAGTTCCCTAGCGCGGCGGGAGGGCGTTTGCCTTGCTAGCGGCCGACCCGGGACCAACGGTGGTTCGAATCCCGGCATCCCATAGGGTCCCCCGAGCCTGCCAGGAGCGATTTCTGGGCAGAGAGCCGGGAGTAAGCCCTGAGCGCCGCCGGGTGTGACCCAAAAACAAACAAACAAAGAAACAAAAACAAAAGTTCTCTGCTTACAGCGCGCTGGGCCGGCTGAGCCCCGGCAACAACAGCCAACAAGGACACCCCAAGTTCCTCCAACTTCCGGGCAAACGGTTCCCCCAACATTCCAACTGGGGGGAGGTGGGGAAGAGATTGCAACTCCACTTAGCCTCGGGTCCCCAACCCCGCCTCCTGCACCACCCCATCTGCTGCCAGCTCTTCAGTCTTAGAGACGCGGGGAAACCCAGGGGGCGGGGAAGTGGGAGTGAGGCCGGCGGAAAGAGGCGAATCCGATTAATTTGGGGGCTAGACTCCATCTTAGTTCTGGAGGAGCTCCCCCTTGGCGGTGACAGGGAGGAGAACCCCAGAGGGAGAAAAGGGGCGCTGTGAGAGGGTGCACGAAAACCTCCCCCAACCATTTCCCCCACGAAGAGGCGCGGCCTGGAAGATGGCAGGAGGCTGGCAACCCTTTCCCAAATCTAGAGGCGGGGTGCGCGTGCAACGGGTAGCACCCCAGTCTGCTGCAGACTGGGCAAGGAAGAGGACGCCCCGCTGGCGGGGTTCACCAGCCCCAGCACCCAAGGTCGCCGCTGTGGATCTCACCAAATCCTCGCTGACCGCGCGCACTAGCACCGGGTTCGTAAACCCGAGAAAGAGAGGCCGGAGAAGCAGCGGGAAGAGCTGGAAGGAAGACGGAGAGCGTCGGGGCGGGGTCTTGACAGCTCCCAAGGCATCGCGCACCGCCTTTCTCCGCAGGGAGGCCACGCCCCTTAGAGGTCACACCTCTCTGGTGGTCACGCCCCTCAACGAGGCCCCGCCTCTAGACACGCCTCTGTACCCGCCCACTCCCTTGCCATCAGAGGCTCCGCCCGCCGACCCTCTAACCCAGGCCACGCCCCCTTCATAATTCCTGACCACGCCCCCATCCCCAAAGTCCTGCCCTCCGCCCCGCCCACTCTAAAGGGATCTCCTCAGGGCAGTGCTTCTCAATTATTTTCTGTCATGCCCCCCTAGGAAGAAGAAAACATTTTTGTGCCCCCTCCGCGCGATTGTAAATAATATCTTTATTAAAAAACACTTTAACCTGCAAAACAAAGATATATCAAATAATTTGAGCTGATTTTTGAATCAGAGGTGATGTCTGGATGAATGGCTACAATGAGCACGTTTTGCAATACATAGTTTTTCCAAGCAGGGTTTGAAGCAGGACACAGCGACTCTCAGCTCCAGAGACATCCAGAGACATAAACACGGGGCTTAGCTTGTTATGACAGTGTTTGCCGAGGTCAAACGCGCCCCCCTTTATGGAGCCTCGAGCCTTCCCCTGGGGGGCGAGCCCCACTATTTGAGAAGCACTATCTTAGGGGAATGTTAGCTCTAAGATTGGCAACCCACGTTGACTGACCGTTTAAAGGTATTTTTTTTTAAAGCCTTTTCAAATTTTCTATTGGAAGGAGCTTTTCAGATTTTAGGCTATGCCCCGCAAGGCACAGTTCTCCTTCTTTGTTTGGTTGTTTTTGTTTTTTGGGTTACACCCGGCAGCGCTCAGGGATTACTCCTGGCTCTATGCTCAGAAATCGCTCCTGGCAGGCTCGGGATGCTGGGATTTGAACCATCGTCCTTCAGCATGCAAGGCAAACAAACACCTTACCTCCATGCTATCTCTCCAGCCCCAAGACTTAGTTCTTATTCCTGCTGTGCTCAGGAAAAACTCCAGGCATTGCTCAGGGGACCGTGTGGGGTTCCTGAGATCCAACAGGGCCTAGTGCCGTATTTGATATCCTGAACCTTTTTTTTCCTAGACGTTATGGAGCCACCCGGACAAGTTTACAAATGAGGGAACTGAAGTTCAGAGAACCTATTGGCATAAAATCAGTATTGAGTCCACTTTCCAAATAGGGATACTGACTGTGAAGACTGGGCCTTCTTAGGGAGTTGGAATTCCCCTACACCTTTACTCCCGTGCTCCCCAACACCCGTGGAAATAGAATTAACTCTGCAACGTCCCCAGAGATCAAGGCACACACACAGTGATGAGGCCTTACTTATAAATTTGGGGCAAGAGAGTTTTGGACCATTCTGCCAGCATTGCGCAGGCATCACTTCTGGCTCTGGTTAGAATCACTTCTGGCAGGCTCAGGAGAACCATAAGAGATGCAGAGAGGAACCCAAGTAATGTGCAAGGCAAATGTACTACCGTTTACTTTCCCTCTCATGCCATTTACTAAAGGCAGGACTTTTACTTAAAAAAATGTTTTAACCAGGACAAACAGTAGTACAGCAGGTAGGACATTTGTCTTGACCCTAGATGACCTGGTTCCATCCCCTGTGTCCCATACGGTCTCTCCGAAACTGCCAGGAGTGTTTCATGAGGGCAGAGCCAGGAGCAAGACCTGAAAACTCCTGGGTGTGCCCCCCACCCCAATTTAGCCATTACTTATCAAATACAAATGTTTTTAGCCTTAAATTCCTATTGATTAATTGCTTCCCTCTTGACCCCAGAGTATAGGAAGAAGAACAGGGAAGAAACTGAGAGAAGAAGTAAGAAGTGGTAGGGAACTAATGGGACAAGTAGCAAGAACTTGGGCAGATTGAAGGTGTATATACAAACATAAAGGCAGCAAAACTGAATGCATGGGATACAAACTACAACAACCAAACAAAAGTGTGTTTGTAAGGAGGCAGGATGAGTCATGGGATGAAACCTTGGGACACAGTAGAGTGAAGTTGACACTAGTGGTAGGATTGATGCTGGAACGTTGTATGCCTGAAAGTCCACTATGAATAACTCTGTAAATAGCCTTAGTAAAAAAAAAAATTATTTTTTTTAAAAAATTTTTTTAAAGAAAAGAAAATATCTTTGTCAGGAAGAGAAAGTGACTAAACCCAAGTTCTTCTGTTCTATATCAAGACCAGCATACTCATTCTGTGACTCCCAATTCAAGCCTTAAAACAATTACTAGGGCCCGGAGAGATAGCACAGCGGCATTTGCCTTGCAAGCAGCCGATCCAGGACCAAAGGTGGTTGGTTCGAATCCCGGTGTCCCATATGGTCCCCCGTGCCTGCCAGGAGCTATTTCTGAGCAGACAGCCAGGAGTAAACCCTGAGCACCGCCGGGTGTGGCCCAAAAACCAAAAAACAAACAAACAAACAAAAAAAAAAACAATTACTGTCGGGGCCAGAGAGACAGCATGGAGGTAGAGCATTTGCCTTGCATACTAAAGGACAGTGGTTCAAATCCTGGCAGCCCATGTGATCCCCCCGAGCCTGTCAGGAGCGATTTCTGAGCATAAAGCCAGGAGTAACCCCTGAGCACCGCCGGGTGTGACCCAAAAACTAAAACAAAACAAAACAAAACAAAAAAAAAACAACCAATTTCTGTAGCAGTGCTATTAACATTTGTGATGGGGTATTTGTGATGTGATTCTGCACTAAACGTTATAAAATGTTTAACAACATTGCTGGCCTAGAACCATTCATAATCTTCTCCAGAGTTGTATCAACCAAAAATATCCCTAGTGTCATATGCCCCCTTGGGAATCACTGTCTTTCCGCTTATAAACATTGTCTAGAAAATAGGGTCTAAAAGTGGTGGGCTGTGGTTTCAGATGTAACCTTGAGCTACTTCTGAGTCTTGGCGTCAGAAGAATGGAAGAGACCTCCACATAGTCCTGGTACTGCAACAGTTATCAGGTATTTTCCATGCTGCTGAGATGAGTGTCAACCTGCCTCTTCTCTGTCATCTGCATTCTTAGCAGTCTGGAAAATAACTCCTTAGGGTAAAAGTGTTCCAATTATTGACTGGAACATACCTCTCTTAAAAAGTTCTTTGTTGGGGCCAGGGCAATAGGGCAGCAGTAGGGTGTTTACCATTTACCTTGCATGCGACTGACCCAGGATGGACCTGTGTTAGATCCCCGGTGCCCCATATCATCACTAGATGTGGCCAAATAGCATCATCGGATGTGGCCATAAAAAAAAAAAAAGTTCTTTGTTGATTACCTGAGGTATTTGGTGGGGGGGGGGGCACACCCAACAGCGTTCAGGGGTTACTCCTGGCTCTGCACTCAGAAATTGGTCCTGGTGGGCTTGGGGGACCATATGGGATGCTGGGGATCTAACCTGGGTCCATCCTGGATGGCAGTGTGCAAGGCAAATGCCCTACCACTGTACTCTCACTCCAGCCCCTACCTGGAGGTTTATTTATTTATTTATTTATTTTAACCTGGAGTTTTAATTGAATGTAGCCTCCTATATTTTATCTGTCAAGTCTGTGTTGTAAAGACAAGTTATAGCTTCTCACTTGGGAGTTATCAAACATTAAGTTAATTAAGCCAGAGAATTCTGGTGCGTGTTGATGAGCTAGAGGATTGAGAAGGCAGATATTTTTATTATATTTGGCAGATGCCTATTTTCACTCATATCACAAGTAGACTTTTGTTTAAAGTCAGGCCCAGACACAATACCCAACTTTGCCACTGGCTCTGAGTGACTGTACATAGGTTACTTAACCTACCTGTGGCTCAACTTCCTCAAATGTAAAACTTGGGCAATTCTATTTGTCTTCTGAATTGTTCAGATTTGAGAGATGATGATTAGATACACCAACAGTCAATATAATTTGGTTACTGTATTTTTTTTTTGAACAAAGGTAAAATTCAGCTGGAGGCATGTCTTCTACTCATCCACAAGCTCTTTGGCTTACTACTAAAATATTAGGCCCCTTTTAGTTCTTTACATTGTTGGGTTACAGTTACTGGTCCTTGTGGGGCCTGAAATTTTATGTACCATTATAGGAGGCTTTGAATAAACCTATTTTTACTTAAACCAAAGTCCCAAACTCTACTAATGATCCATTGATTCTAAATACTTTTTAAACTTATCTGTACTTTATGATAGAGAATAACAAATACATGATGAAGAATCAGAAAGTTGCCTTGAAACTAACTTTGAGGAAGTAGTAATGAAAAATAGAAATGGAAGTGTTATACAGTGTTTATTAGTAATATGCAATGTTCAGGGTTGAAATCTTTGCTTTCTAGGTACTTTATAGAAAATAATAATCTCTGGACTCTGGAATTATAAGGATACATAAGGAAAAGGTTCAGGGGCCAGAGAGATAGTATGGAGGTAAGGCGTTTGCCTTTCATGCAGAAGGTCATTGGTTCAAAACCTGGCATCCCATATGGTCCCCTGAGCCTGCCAGGAGCGATTTCTGAGTGTGGAGCCAGGAGTGATCCCTGAGCACTGCCGGGTGTGACCCAAAAACCAAAAACCAAAAAAAAAAAAAAAAAAAAAAATGGAAAAGGATCTAAATGTTACCTATCTTCCTAATTTTCTGTCTTGCTCTTCTCCATAGAATAGGAATATCAGGTAACTTATGGAGGGAGTTCAAAAGAACAAACAGATATGCAGATATGACACAAAAGGAAGTCAATAACTTTAACTTGGTTTCAAGTGAACTTTAAATCTGAATATGTAATATGTTTGGAATACCTGGGAAGCAGCTAAAAAATGCAATTCATATATGTGCGCCTGTGTTTCTGTGTCTACAATAAGAATATTTTCAGCCACATTTCTAGAACACATTCATTTCAAGTAACCAAACTGCCTCTGTTTTCCAAGGGATTTCCCAAGCTGCAGGATCTAGTGTTGAAATTCACAGTCCCAGGCAAATAGTGGTCATTCCACTAAATGAAAATAATCTTACATTCCTCATTAAACTTTTACATCTGCCCTGCAAAGTGTGTATTATTGTCATTTTAAAAGGGGACATTTGGGGTCCACACCCGGTGACGCTCAGGAGTTATTCCTGGCTATGCTCTCAGAAATCACTCCTGGCTTGGGGGACCATATGGGATGCCAGGGATCGAATAGAGATCAGTCCTGAATCAGCCGCGTGAAAGGCAAAAGCCCTACCACTGCGCTATCGCTCGGGCCCCCAAAGAGGACATTTTTGACATTATTTTGCCATTATTAACAGGGAACATATTGTCATTTTTATGACAATAAAATGATTATTTAGAGAGATTAAGCAATTTTCTCAAGGGGTCAGAGTGTTTGAATAGCAGGTAGGGCATTTGCCTTGCATGTGGCCAACCAAAGTTTGATCTCCAGCATTCCTAAACACTGCCAAGAGTAATCCTTTTTTTTTTTTTTTTTTTTTGGTTTTTGGGCCACACCCGGTAACGCTCAGGGGTTACTCCTGGCTATGTGCTCAGAAGTTGCTCCTGGCTTGGGGGACCATATGGGACACCGGGGGATCGAACCGCGGTCCGTCCAAGGCTAGCGCAGGCAAGGCAGGCACCTTACCTTTAGCGCCACAGCCCGGCCCCGACCAAGAGTAATTCTTGAGTGAAGCCAGAAGTAATCCCTGAGCACTGCCAGGTGTGCCCCAAAAGCTAAAAACCAACCAAACAAAACCCCTAAACAATAAGAAGCTACTTGCTCAAGCCATATTACTCATTGTGAAGACCAAGAGCCGAGCACACACCTGACCAGCCAAGAAGTTCAAGAACTTGGAGCCGGAGGGATAGCATGTAGGTAAGGCATTTGCCTTTTATGCAGAAGGTCATCCCATATGGTCCCCCGAGCCTGCCAGGAGTGATTTCTGAGCGTAGAGCCAGGAGTAACCCCTGAGCACTGCCGGATGTGACCCAAAAACCAACCAAACAAACAAACAAACAAACAAAAACGTAACCACCAGGCTCTGTGTATTTCTTAATCTCCAAAGGCTTGATCCTGATTTTCATTCATCTATGGACCTCTAGATCATTGTTAACCACAAGACCATCTTTCCTTCTCTCATCATACTTCCTTCTGCACCTGCACTTCTAGCAAAGGAAGTGTCTAGGGCACTGAGCAGAGTCAAGCCCAGTCTTGTAAATGCAGAAACTCCTTCCTTAGTAACACATGCTATAACCTAGTTACTGTCACTAGTGTGTGGGTCCTAACTCCTTCAATGTTTAAACAGCTCCAGGGAAGAGGAGAAAGGAGTTCAGAAAGTCAGAAGCATTTTTTAGTGGGAAGCTTCAGCTTTTTTCTCTATATTACTATGTAATTCAGTTTGATTTTTTTTTCCTGCAGTGAAGTTGGTATTTTTGTGGAAAAGTTTTGACAGGAGATATTTGGAAAAGGAAAGGTTGCTCTTTTCAGGAGACACAGCTGGTGCCAGAGCAAAAGACTGAGCAGAAACCACAAAGCTTTTTATTCTCTCACTTCTGTTTTACTCTTCTACTAAGAACTCCTCAGGACACTGGGGTTTATGACCTCAGTGAGGCATCTCTGTGAAGAAAGCTTTCAGAACTGAGGGAAAGTTCTGTTTTCTGTGCCATTTTCATTATGTTGTAAGGACAAATGAGTTTCAGAGGGACTAGAAGGAGAGAAAGCAACTAAGAGTTCTTTGTTCACTTTTTAATAAGTCTATTTAAATGAAAAAATATGAATGATCCAGATTATCAAGAGGTAAGTGTGTGTTTTGTTTTTTGGTTTTATTTTTGGTTTGTTTGTTTGTTTTGGGGCCACACCCGGTGATGCTCAGGGGTCACTCCTGACTATGCGCTTGGGGTACTATATGGGACAACCGGGGATCAAACTAAGGTCCATTCTGGATCGGCCATGTGCAAGGCGAATGCCCTACTGCTGCACTATCGTTCTGGCCCTGTAAGTCTGCATTTTAAGGAATATTTTTTTAACCTGTATTTCCAACTCGTAGGGGATTTAGAAATGAGTGGGAAGTATTTCATAGACCAATTAATTACACATTAAATTTCCTTGATGAAGTAGTAATTTTAAGCACATTTTGATGTTGTTTTGTTTGTTTTTTTTTTGAAATTGAAATTTTGTTGAGTGAGGCTCTTTAACCTTATGGAACTTTGCTATAAAACATCTCAGAAATTAAAAACTATCATTTATTCTTTCATTCTAAGGCCCAAAAGCCTATATTCCACCAGACCAGTGTTCACAATACTGGGTACACATCAGAATATGCTGAGGGTGGGAGTAGAGAAATAGTACATGACATAAGACATGTGATCAATGCAGGTTCCATCTCTGGCACCATATGAGGTCTCCTAATCATTATCAGGTGTCACTTTTGAACACACAGCAAGGAATAGCCAGCCCTAAGCACTTATGGTACAGTCCAAATTAAAACCAAATCAAACAATATACTATTCTAGGAGGAGCCAGAGAGATCTCTCAGTGGTCTGGAGAGACTCAGAAATTGCTCAATGGGCTAAAGCATGTACTTTGCATGCTGGAGGTTCAGGTTTGATCCCCAGCACTGCATACTCCCCCCTCCCATGCACTGCCAAAAATGACTCCCAAACAGAAGGAGAGTACCCCTTAGCACTGCTAGGTGTAGCCCTCAAACAAAACAATATATATGTTGGAAAGCATCTTAAAAACTTAGAACCTTGGTCTAACTTCCCAAATTCTAACCTAAAAATTATGGAGTAGGATCCTGGAATGTGTGCTTTTAATGGATAATCCAGTGAATTTGTGGCGATCATCAAAGAGCACTTAGGAAGAACCTCCGCAAAACACACACAAACATCACATGTAGTCAAAACCAAACTGCCTAAAAGTATCAGTTATAGCCATTTCAAGCATCAGTTATAGCCATTTCACCCGCTGGAATCTTAAGGTAAAGTCAAGATGCACTAACCATATATGGATGCTACTAGAGGAGTATCTTTTTATTTTTTATTTTTTGAAATTAAATAGCTATGAGATACAGAGTTCAAAAGTTGTTGACAGTTAAGTTTTGGCCATACAGTGTTCCAACTCACAGTGCTTCAGTGTTCAGTGTTTACCTCCCACCACTAATTCCCCCAGTTACCTTCCTGTTGTCTCACCCCTAGCCTTCCTCTATGGCTTCTCTCATGCTCCCCTTCCCTGTTTTTCTTCTTTAGGCTCTGGAGTTTGCAATACTGTTACTGAAGCAGTATATCATGCATATCACTTTACTTCCTTTCAATTCCAACTTCTTGTTTAGAGTGATCATTTTCAACTCTTACTGTCTTAGTGGTCTCTTCTCTGTCTTAACTGCACTTCTCACACATCATTTCTATGATCTTTGGGTATTATTCTCAAAGTATGGGGTTGTTTGGTTTGTTGTTGTTGTGCTGGAATCCAGTTCCAGATGAATAGGCCTGAAGCAGGGTCGCCATAAGGATACAGAAAGAGATAGACTTTGGAGAAACAGCATGGGGTCAGAGGCTAACTGCTTAGTGGATAGAGAGCTTTGATTGTCCTTCACATAGGATATTTATTGCTTAGGAATAATCAATCATATGGAAAAGGGAGGTGACAAACAAACTCCTACCTAATGCTAACTAAGCCCAAGAATGATTTTACATTTTGTAAGCAGATATGTGTGGAAAGAGGAAATTAAGACAAAATTTCTAAAAGTTGTCTTCCTCCAGGAGGGTGACAGATAAGAGACTGAGCAGGACTTCTGTCCACAGGTGTTCCATGAGAAAGCACCAGCATACCGATAAATTTCATTAAAAGCCCGCAACTCTATCTCACTTTCTCTTGAACTATCAGCTCTCTAACTTGTTTATTTTTTGCTGGCTTTGTATCAGACATTGTTTATCTCACAGCGGAGTGTGATCATTTTATATCTGTCCTCCTTCTGACTGATTTCACTCCTCATATCTACCCATGTGTGAGCAAATTCCATGACTTAATATTTCATAATAGCTATGTAGTATTCCCTTGTGTAGATGTACCACAGTTTCTTTATCCACTTATCTATTCCTGGACACTTGGGTTGTTTCCAGATTCTGGCTATTATGAATAGTGCTGCAATGAATATAGGAGTACAAATGCCTTTTCTACATTGTTTTTGTATATATAGGGTATATTCCCTATAGTCTCCATTTGCTGAGTCAAGTGGAAGCTCAATTTCTAGTGTTTTTTTTTTTAAGCGAAGTCCATTTTATTTTTCCAAAAAGGCTAGACCAGTTGGCATTCCCACCATCAGCGGATGAGAGTGTCTTTCTCCTCTCATCCATGCCAACACTGGTTGGTCTTGTTCTTCATGACAGGTGTCAGTCTCTGTGGTGTGAAGTGTTATATTGTTTTATTTACACCTCCTTGATGATTAATGATGTGGAGCATTTTTTCATGTGCCTGCAATTCTTTGTAGAAGCTTCTCCTCATCTCTTCTCCCCATTTCTCGGTGGGGTTGTCTTTTTTTTTTTATCTTATTAAACTCTATCAGTGCCTTATATATAGTAAATATAAATTCTATATCATAATGTCTCCATTCCATGGGTATTTTTTGTATTCTGGTAATTATTTCCTGTGAGGTGCAGAAATTTCTTAATTTAATGTAGTCCCCTTTGTTTATTTTTTCTTTCATTTTCTTGGTCAGTGGTATATTATCCTTGAAGATACCTTTAGCTTCAATGTCATGGAGAGATTTGCCTATGTTTTCCTCTGTGTACCTTATGGTTTCAGGCCTGATATCAATAAGTTCTTTAATCCATTCTGATTTATCTCTGTGCATGGTGTTAGAAAGACATCTGAATTTAGGCTCTTGCATGTAGCTTACCAGTTTTCCCAGCATCACTTGTTGAAGAGGCTTTTCTTGCTCCTCTTCAAATTTTTTTGCTACTTTATAAAAAATTAACTTATAATATATCTGAGATGTCTGATGATATTCAATTCTATTCCAATATTCTAAGAGTCTTTCTTTATTCCAATAACATGCCATCATAATGACTACCACTTTGTAGTACATTCTGTAGTTGGGGAAGGTGACATCCCCCAACCCTATCTTCTTTTCCCTAAGGATTTCTTGAGCTATTTATGCTTTACTGTTGCATATGAATTTAAGAAGTGATTGATCTATTTCTCTGAAAAACTTCAGTGGTATCCTTAAAGGAACTGCATTGAATCTGTACAGTGATTTGGGGAGTATTGCCATTTTTTTTTTTTAGTATTGCCATTTTAATGATACTAGTCTTCCCAATCCATGAGCAGGGAATGTATTTTTATTTCCTTGTGTTCTCTTTTATTTCTTTTACTTATTTATTTATTTTGATTTTTGGGCCACACCCAGTGACAGACAGAGGTTACTTCTGGCTATGCACTCAGAAATCACTCCTGGGACGCTGGGGGATTGAACCAGTGTCTGTTCTCTATCGACCATGTGCAAGGCAAACGCCCTACCCTGTGCCATCGCTCCGGCCCGTCTTTTATTTCTTGAAGTAGTCTTTTATAGTTTTCTTTGCACACTTCTTTAGTTGGTTTCCAAGATATTTGATTTTCTGAAGTACATTTGTGAATGAGATTTTTTAAAAATATCTCTTTCTCCTCTTTCATTATTTACCATGGATTTTTGTATGTTAATTTTGTAGACTGCCACTTCTATTATTTCTAGAAGTTTTTATAGTCTGTGATATTCTAAATATAGTATTATATCCTCTTCAAATAGTGAGATTGACCTTTCTTCCTATATGGATGTCCTTGATATCTTTCTCTTTCTTAATTGCTATGGCAAGTACTTTCAATGTATTCTATATTGAATAGAGTTGTAAACCAACGATGATGTAATGACCCCAAATGCCATATTTCCTCCCTAGGACAACAGGTCTGGAGCAAGGGTCACCGCAGGAAATAATTCGAACAAAGCTGAGAGTGATACATGTGGCCAAGTAGCAATTTTTCTTGACAAGCTGAGAGAGAGAGAGAGAGGAGAGAGAGAAGAGAGGGAGAAAGAGAGAAAGAGAAAGAGAGAGAGACGGAGAGGGAAAGAGAAAGAGAGAGAGCAAGAGAGAGAGAGACAAAGAGGAAGAGGTAAAGAGAAAGAGAGAGAGAGCAAGAGAGAGAGAGACAGCGAGAGAGCTGCCATTTTTATTGAGTAAAGAGACCACCCCCAGGCAGGGAAGTAAGAACAGAAGGACCATCCTGAGTAAGCCAGTCCCGCCTAGGTTTGCTTGATCCATGCTAAGTAGGAGCATCTCTGTTTTGGGTTAAACCAGGTTGTAAACAAACAGTTACAAAGAAACCAGAGATGATCTTTGTTTTGGGTGGAATCAAGCCTTAAGTTGTAAACACACAGAATAGAAGTGGTAAGAGTGGGCAACTTAATTTGTACAATCTTGGAAGAATTTTAATTTTACTCCTGGCTTTGCTATACCCAGGAATCACTTCTGGCACTGCTTAGACCATATGGGACACCAGGGATTGAATCTGGAGTGGCCATATGCAAGGAAAGTGCCTCATCCACTGTGCTGTCTCTCCACTCCCTGAATAATTCAATATTAAAATCATCACCTTCCAAAAATAATTTGCCATATGATATTTGCCTTTTTAATGCACTGGGATAGAGTTCTGGGTATTAAAATCTGGAATGTATACCATTCCTGGAGTTAACTTTCTTCTCTGAGTCTTATTTCTTCAATTAGAATATGGTATTAAAAATTTTTTTATTTGGGGCCAGTGAGGTGGCGCTAGAGGTAAGGTGTCTGCCTTGCAAGTGCTAGCCAAAGAAGGACCGAGGTTCGATCCCCTGGCATCTCATGTGGTCCCCCCCAAGCCAGGGGCAATTTCTGAGCACTTAGCCAGGAGTAACCCCTGAGCATCCAAAAAAACAAAAACAAAAAAAATCTTTTATTAAAGTGCTCACCACATAATAACTTTATGTTCTTTCACAGAGTGATTTAGAAGAATGGCAGATACTTTTCATGTAATTTTTGTTATTATTTATGAAGGTTTTGAGCCATTACTGGGGTTTTGCTTGGGACATAGGTTGCAAATATCTGACAATACTGGCAATTTCTAGCATCAGAATTTGTCAAGCCTGGGCTCACTCCCCAAGTACAATGTCACTGAATAGAATGATGAACTTAAACACCCAATTATTTAAATTTCATGTTTTCTTTTCACATAAAGCTTGTGTGTGTGTTAAAACACAGTACCATTGCTTGAACAAAAAAATTTGGGGGGGGGTCACACCCGGCAGCGCACAGGGGGGTTACTCCTGGCTCTGTGCTCAGAAATCGCTCTTGGCAGGCTCAGGAGACCATATGGGATGCCGGGACTTGAACCACCGTCCTTCTGCATGTAAGACAAATGTCCTGCCACCATGCTATCTCTAAGGTCCCATGCTTGAACAAATTTTGTTTTGGAATTTTGCATGTGTGTAATGCAAGAGGTAGTTTTTTTTTTATTTAAAGAAAATGCATCACATAATTGACATAATTGATCATGATACATTTGTTTCAAGATGACAGAAAGCAAAGTTATTTAAAAAAAATTAGAGCCAGAGAGACAGCACAGTGGTAGGGCGTTTGCCTTTCATGCAGCAGGACGGTGGTTCGAATCATGGCATTCCATATGGTCCCCCAATCCTGCCAGGGCAATTTCTGAGCGTAGAGACCCAAATCCCCCCAAAAAAGAAAGAAAATAGAAAGAAAAACTAAAAATAATAAAATGGAAGAAAAAATGAAAGAAGAAAAAGTTCAGTAGCAAGTATATTTTTGAAGTTTATTGTAAAATAGCCTATTTCATCTCAACCTACAATAGGATAGCCAAAGCCAGGCTTCGAATTGAGTTCCTTTCAGAACCCCCAATATCTGAATTTATTCAGCTCAGGAGGAGATACTGGAGAATGATATTTAAAACATAACTCCTACTGAATGGGAGGACATAGAAAGGAAGTTTTGTAAGGAAAATTCTGTGCCTGAAACCACTCCAACGGCCTCTAGAAGCATAGAAATCGTTCACTGTTCCCATTTTCCCAGATCTCCAGAAGTGCGTCAATACATCACATGAGCCGCTCTCAGGTCCGGCCAGAGCTGCCACCTCTGCCACCTTCTGCTAATGATAAACCATCTGAACTTTATAAGGTTTGTTAAACCAGCTCCTGGTCTTGGTTAGTGCTAGTGAGGGACAAACAGATTTTTGTTTCATTTCTTCTGGCTTTTGGTTTTGGACCATACTCAGCTGTGCCCCAGGCTTGCTCCTGGCTCTCTGTTCAGAAATCACTCCTGGTGATCTCAGGGGAGCAGGTAGGGTGCCAGATTTGAATCTGGATGGATTGTAAGAGAAGCATTTTACCTGCTGTACTAGTTCTTCAACCCCCAAACAAAGTTGACAAGTTTCTCGTCAATTCTGCTCAGGGAAGAAGCTAAAACAATGTGGGAAGATAGCCATGCTTAGCACCAAATGAGTTAGTGTCTGACCTTCTCATTCACCTGTACTGTTATTTAGACTTGAAATGCCAATACTTGCAATTATAAAAGAATAGCAGTTATGTCTGCCTGGTAGGCTTGTCTGTAAAGAATAATACTAATAGAAGTAAGCTGCCAGAGTCATGAATTTAATGCTATTGAAACCCAGCTTTTATTCTTAACGTCAGGAAGTCATGCTCACCGTGGTCAGAGACACACAATTGGTTCCATTCAGAAAGTATATGCATTAAGTGTGTAGGTGGGATTCTGTGACTCTCAGAGTGGTACTCTGGGATCTGCAGAATTAGCTTTCATATTATTTGACTTTATCTTCTTCTTTCTAGACTGTCATGATGCACAGCTATTATCCTCCCTTGATGCAGCGCACATCATGGACTAGGGCGGCACCTTTCAAAGAGCAGCACCACCACCGAGGACCTAGCGACTCTATTGCCAATAACTACTCCCTTAAAGCCCAGAATCTGAGGCTAAGGGACTTCGCAAAGGTCTACCAGCCAGTAACCATTGCTGTCCGCAGGGGAAAAAATATTCAGGAATCATCAAAAGGTATTTGTTGGCCATGTGTCTGCTATATTGGCCCACTGCTCAGAATGGGGCTTTAGAGTGAGATTTCTAGTTTTGGATCCTATTCTTCAGCTCTTGGATCAGCAGTGCATTGTTGATTAAGCAAGAAGTATGTGAGCCCCAGACATCACAACAGCAAAAGGGTGGAGAGGAGGAAGATAAAATTCCCAGAGTACATGAAGCATTCCTTAATCTATACTAAATGGAAGACAGAGAGGAAATGATGCAGTGTTCACCACTATAGTCATTCTCATTTCACAGATGAGATGACTGAGATGAGGCATAATGAGGATCAGTCAAAGCATTGCTGTCAAGAATTGCACTTGTTTGTGCCAGAGCAATAGCACAGTAGGTAGTGCATTTGCCTTGCATGTAACTGAGCCAGGTTCAACCCCCAGCATTCCATATGGTCCCTCAAGCATGCCAAAAGTAATTATTGTTTTGTTTTGTTTTGGGGCCATACCCGGCAGCACTCAGGGCTTACTCCTGGCTCTGTACTCAGAAATCTCTCCTGGCAGGCATGGGGGACTATATGGGATGCCAGAATTTGAACCACCATTGGTCCTAGGTCAGCCGCTTGCAAGGCAAACACCCTACCACTGTGCTATCACTCCAGCCCCCAGCCAAAAGTGATTTCTGAGGACAGAGCCAGACATGATCAAAAAAAAAAAAAGAAGAAGGAAGGAAGGAAGGAGAAAGGAGAAAGTAGAAAGGAAGGAAGGAAGGAGGGAGGGAGGAAAATTAAAGCAAGGAAAGAAAGAAAGAAAGAAAGAAAGAAAGAAAGAAAGAAAGAAAGAAAGAAAGAAAGAAAGAAAGAAAGAAAGAAAGAAAGAAAGAAAGAAAGAAAGAAAGAAAGAAAGAAAGGAAGGAAGGAAGGAAGGAAGGAAGGAAGGAAGAAAGAAAGAAAGAAAGAAAGGAGAGAAAGAGAGAGAAAAAGAAGAAAGAAAGAAAGAAAGAGAGAGAAAAAGAAAGTAAGAAAAGAGAGAAAGAGAGAGAAAAAGAAAGAAAGAAATAAAGAAAGAGAGAGAGAAAAAAGAAAGAAAGGAGGAAGGAGGGAGGGAAGGGGAAGGAAGGGGAAGGGAAGGAAGGGAAGGGAAGGAAGAAAAGGGAAGGAAGGTAAGAAGAAATGAAGGAAAGGAAGAAAAGAAAGGAAAGAAAGAAAGAAAGAAATAAAGAAAGAGAGAGAGAAAAAAGAAAGAAAGAAAGAGAAAGAAGAAAGAGAAGAAAGAAAGAGAAAGGAAAAGAAAGAGAGAAAGAAGAAGAAAGAGAGAAAGAAAGAAAGAAAGAAAGAAAGAAAGAAAAGAAGAAAGAAAGAAAGAAAGAAAGAAAAGAAAGAAAGAAAGAAAGAAAGAAAGAAAGAAGAAGAAAGAAAGAAAGAAAAAGAAAAGAAAGAAAGAAGAAAGAAAGAAAAGAAAGAAAGAAAGAAAGAAGAAAGAAAGAAGAAAGAAAGAAAGAAAGAAGAAAGAAAGAAAAGAAGAAAGAAATGGGCCGGAGAGATAGCACAGTGGTAGTGCATTTGTCTTAGAGGCTGAAGGACGGTGGTTCGAGTCCCGGCATCCCATGTGGTCCCCAGAGCCTGCCAGGAGCGATTTCTGAGCCTAGAGTCAGGAGTAACCCCTGAGCGCTGCCAGGTGTGACCCAAAAACAAACGAAGAAGAAGAAGAAGAAGAAGAAGAAGAAGAAGAAGAAGAAGAGGAGGAGGAGGAGGAGGAGGAGGAGGAGGAGGAGGAGGAGGAGGAGGAGGAGGAGGAGGGGAGGAGGAGGAGGAGGAGGAGGGAGGAGGGGAGGAGGAGGAGGAGAAGAAGAAGAAGAAGAAGAAGAAGAAGAAGAAGAAGAAGAAGAAGAAGAAGAAGAAGAAGAAGAAGAAGAAGAAGAAGAAGAAGAAGAAGAAGAAAAAGAAGAAGAAGAAGAAGAAAAGAAGAAAAGAAATTGCAGGTGGTGCTGGGGATTGAATTTTTAGTTTTACCTTATGTCACATTCTCAGGCCACTTAATCTGACCATAGAAAAAAATTTTTCATTGACTTTCACTATTTACAATGTTATGGATTTCTGTGCTTTGTTCTATACCTCCATGTTTGTAATCCTACTTCACCACTTCTACCACCAAAGTCCTATATCAACTTTCTCAACACCGTCAAATGCCCCTTCTCCTATACTTCCTCCATCCCCAATCCAATGGCTCAGGGAACCATATGGGATGCCAGGATTTGAACCACCATTCTTTTGCACGCAAGGCAAATGCCCTATCTCCATGCTATCTCTCTGGCCCACCTTCATAGTTTTCACTGAGTCTAGGAGTTAAGTTTTGATGTTTTATGCTAGTTTGTTTTTGTTTGTTTTTTGCTTTATAATAAGGGATATATCTATAAAATTATTTTTGCTATAAATTTTTGTACTAAGGTAATATTGGTTTTTATAAAAACTATTAGGAAGAACTTCTGGTTCTTAATTTTCTGGCAGAGCTGGAGGAGTCCTCTTGAAGGTTTGGTAAAACTCACTATTCAACTCATTTATACCTGAACTTTCGTTTGAGGGAAATTTTTTCTTTTAGTTTCCTTACTAGTCTGCATTTTTGTTTGCTTGTTTGTTTGTTTTAGTTTTTTGTCCACACATTGGCAAATCATTTGGGATGCCAGAGATGCCATTTGAGATGCCAGTCAGCCATGTGCAAGGCAACTGTCCTACCCGATGTGCTATCGCTTTGTCCCTAGTCTGCTCAAGTTTTATACTTCTCTTTATCCAATCTTTTTTCTCTTATGCTTGAATTAGTTTTTAGTGAAGCAAGAAAGTATTGAAGGATATTTTTGATTTTTTTCTGTTAGTTTGTTGTCAGTCTATTTGTATGTGTGTATTTTTGTATTGGGGCCAGATCATTGGTGCTCAGGATTTACTCCTGGATTCCCTCAGGCAGAGTGAGGAGCACAGGCAAGAAAGGGTACAGTGTTCAGATTCTGCTGAGGGTCGGGGAGGAAATTTAGGAGAGAGGGGAGAGAGGAGAGAAGAGAGAGAGGAGAGGGGAGAGAGAAGAGGAGAGAGGAGAGAGATAAGGGGAGAGAGGAGAGAAAAGAGAGAGGAGAAGGGAGAGAGGAGAGAGAGAAGGGGAGAGAGAGGAGAGAAAAGAGGAGAGGGGAGAAAGGAAAGGAGAGAAGGGGAGAGAGGAGAGAAAAGAGAGAGGAGAGGGGAGAGAGAAGGGGAGAAAGAGGAGAGAGGAGGGAGGAAATTGAGGAGAGAGGAGAGGAGAGGGGAGAGAGGAGAGAAGTGAGAGGAGAGAGGGGAGGAGAAGAGAGAGAGAGAAAGAGAGAGAGAGAGAGAGAGAGAGAGAGAGAGAGAGAGAGAGAGAGAGAGCCCTAGCAGGAAAGGAGAGATTCATCTTTTTATCCACTCTTGAAAGGATGTATGCCACCAAAGTTATTTTATTTCATCTAGGTTCTTCAACTTAGTCACATAACGTTATTTGGAGTAATATCCTATAATAAAATAATTTTTATTAACGCACTATGATTTACAAAGTTATTTATAATTGAGTTTTAGACATATAGTGTTCCAGCACTGATCCCACTATCCGTATCAATTTCCCTCCACCAGTGTTCCCATGTTATCTGCCCTACTCCTCAAGCCTCCCACCAGCCTGCCCCCACCCAAGCCTGCCATTTTGGCAAGCACCTTTTTAAGTTTTGCTGTTAAAGTTTGGGTTTTATGATTTCAGTGTTGTTGACTCTGTAATTTAGCTGTTTAGTTCAATCATTTGTTTGTTTGTTTGTTTTGTTGTTGTGGGGCCACATCGGTGACGCTCAGAGGTTACTCCTGGCTATGTGCTCAGAAATCGCTCCTGGCTTGGGGAACCATATGGGACGCCCCGGATCGAATCGAGGTCTGTCCTGGGTCAGCCGCGTGCAAACACCATACTGCTGTGCTACCACTCCTGCCCCTCTATCATTTCTTAAAACGATTGATATCCCTGAATCCCCTTGACCCCTACATTCCCCCACCTTGTTTCTCATTTCTTTTCTTCCCTATCTCCTTCAACTTCTCCCTGTACTCCCGGGCAAAGGACTTGTGAGGTACCTGTTGTAATTTTCTCCCCTTTCATTTCTGATCTGATTTTATTAGAATTATCTCTCTTTTTTCTCATGCGTTTGCTAAAATTGTTTATTATTTAAAAGAAATAGCTCTTGGTTTCATTTTTTGTAGTCTTTTCTTAATTTCCTTCCTCCCTCCCTCCCTCCCTCCCTCCCTCCCTCCCTCCCTCCCTCCCTCCCTCCCTTCCTTCCTTCCTTCCTTCCTTCCTTCCTTCCTTCCTTCCTTCCTTCCTTCCTTCCTTCCTTCCTTCCTTCCTTCCTTCTTTCCTGTTTTTTGGGTCACGCCTGCAGAGCTTAGGGGTTACTGCTGGCTTTACGCTCAAAAATCACTCCTGGCAGGCTCGAGGGATTATATGGGATGTCGGGATTCGAACCTCCTCCCCCGTCCTTCTGCATGCAAGGCAAACGTCTTACGTCCATGCTCTCTCTCCAGCCTCTTCTTCCTTCCTTCCTTCCTTCCTTCCTTCCTTCCTTCCTTCCTTCCTTCCTTCCTTCCTTCCTTCCTTCCTTCCTTCCTTCCTTCCTTCCTTCCTTCCTCCGCCTCCTCCTCCTCCTCCTCCTCCTCCTCCTCCTTCTTCTTCTTCTTCTTCTTCTTCTTCTTCTTCTTCTTCTTCTTCTTCTTCTTTTTTTTTTTTTTTTTGTTTTTGGGCCACACCCGGCGGTGCTCAAGGGTTACTCCTGGCTATCTGCTCAGAAATAGCTCCTGGCAGGCACGGGGAACCATATGGGACACCGGGATTCGAACCAACCACCTTAGGTCCTGGATCGGCTGCTTGCAAGGCAAAGGCCTCTGTGCTATCTCTCCGGCCCCTCTTTCTTCCTTCTTCCTCCTTCCTTCCTCCTTCCTTCCTTCCTTCCTTCCTTCCTTCCTTCCTTCCTTCCTTCCTTCCTTCCTTCCTTCCTTCCTTCCTTCCTTCCTTCCTTCCTTCCTTCCTTCCTTCCTTTCTTTCTTTCTTTCTTTCTTTCTTTCTTTTTTTTCTTCTTTCTTTCTCTTTCTCACACACACCCAGTGATGCTCAGATTTTGCTCCAGGCTTTGCACTTAGAAATCACTCCTGGTGGCCCTTGGACACAGGTTGGCTACATGCAAGGCAAGTCCTCTGCCTGCTGTACTTTTCTCCCTGCCTCCTGGAATTGTTTCTGATTTTTCTATAGACTCTGTTTACATTCATTTTTCTTTTTTAAATTTCCTACTTTCTCATTTTGGGTTCCATTTGTGTTCTTTAAGTGTGAGATTAGCTTATTACTTGGAACCTTTCCTCGTTTTCTGATGCAAGCTTGTATTAGTCTGAATTTTCCCTCTAAGTACTCTTTTGCTGTGTTCCATTAAGTCTTTATAGCTTTTGTTTTCATTTTCATGTATCTCCAGAAATCCAGCTTTCCAGGAATTCTTTTTTTTTTTCTTTTGCTTTTCTCTTTGATCAAATTGTTTTTCAGTTTTCAACTGTTTGAGTTTTCCCTAATATTCTTTTTTTTTTTTTTTTTTTTTTGGTTTTTGGGCCACACCCAGTGACGCTCAGGGGTTACTCCTGGCTATGCGCTCAGAAGTCGCTCCTGGCTTGGGGGACCATATGGGACGCTGGGGGATCGAACCGCGGTCCGTCTCCTAGGCTAGCGCAGGTAAGGCAGGCACCTTACCTCGAGCGCCACCGCCCGGCCCCCCTAATATTCTTTTTATGGTTAATTTCTTTGGGGGCAATGTGGAATGGTTTGGGGTCAAACCTGATAGTGCTCAAAAGCTACTCAGCTCTGAATATTGCTCAGCGGTTACTCTCTGTGGTGCTCAGGAGACTATGCAGTACCAGAGGTCAAATTCAGACCTCCTGCAAGCAACCCTTTTGGCTATCTCTCTAGCTACTTATGGTTAGTTTCTATTGATAGCACTGTAATCTGAGAAAATACTTGATATTTTTATTTTAAAAACCATCAGATGGCCTATTCTAAATAACGTTCTAAACAAAACAAAATAGAACAAACCAAAAAGAGTAGGACCCAAGTAATGCTAAGTGTGGCCAAGAACAAAAAATAAAGGAAAACAAAAAATGTCCATACAATTAGTATATTAAGTTTAAAAATCTGAGTGTATTTTAAGAAAATGCAAGCTTGGGGAATGAATTGAGTAGGCAATTATTAGTGTCAAATATATAGAGAAAAGTGGAAAATAGTCTCACCCCCATTTCACAATTGGGCAAGCAGGGGCCTCCTGGGTTGATAAAATCACTTTTTATCAACAGGATTATATAGATAATTAATGGTGCAAGCAAGGGACCAGAGCTGACTTCTCTTGCCTTATTCAACCATTGCTTTGTCCACCCTTACTGTGCTAGAGAACTTCCCTTAGAATCATGTTGCTTGGACAGAGAATGACCCTATATGACTGTCATCACTGTTGTCTTTCATCTCCACAGTCTTATCAGTAGAGTCTAAAAAGAAGAAAATGAAGTCATCCTTGAAAGACAAGGAGAAAACAGATGGGTAAGGTGTTTTGTGGGTATAAGGAATTCCTGGGGATTGCAAGACATCCAACTAAACTAAAGAAGGCCATGGGGTTGTTAGAGCCATGCTCTGCTTCTTGGCTTCAACACACTGTGTATGTGTGTGTGTGTGTGTGTGTGTGTGTGTGTGTGTGTGTGTGTGTGTGTGTGTATTTCTACCAATTCTCCTTTATCCAGTTCTTTTTTTGGCTCTAAATAAAAGAAACTTCATCAAGCAAGAAACAAAAAGCTAAATTATTTTAAAATGTTCCATGGGACCCCCATGGGGGCTGGAGAGAGAGCACAGTGTTAGGGGCCTTGCATACTGCTGATCTGAGAGGAACCTGTTTGATTCCCAGCATCCCATATGGACCTCCAGCCTGCCAGGGGCAATTTCTGAGTGCAGAGCCAGGAGTAATCCCTGTGCACCACTGGGTGTGGTCCAGAAACCAATCAATCAATCAATAAAATTAAAAAAAATGTTCCATGGTCAGAAATCATTGTTAAATTACTCATCTGTGCCTTTAGATAGCCCAAAGGAGAGGTACTTTTCTGTCACATGATCTCATCGAATTGGAAAGAATGTGCCTGGCACCACAGCACCTCTACATTGACCCAAGTCTGTATTTCAGGATCAAGTCAGTTGGCAGCAGCAGCTCCACAGCCACAAAGAAGGCTTCGGTGACCTTCTCGGAAAGCAGACCAATGAGTCCAGAAGAACAAATTAATATCATGCTACAGGAAGAGCAGGAAAAACAAAATAAAGAAGATATCCCATCTCCATTGGATTTAGAAGTATGTTTTAGTTGCTCTCTCATTCTAGTTATTATTCTTGACATCTCAGTGATTCTTTGTTAATTTTTTTACATCATGTAAACACTGTAGTTTGCAAAGTTGCTCATAATACAGTTGTTTCTGGTATTCCATGTTTTATCACCAACCCCATTACCAATGTAACATTCCTTCCACCATTGTCTCCAGTTTCCCACCTGCCCCAAAGCTGCCTCCTTGGTAGGTATAAAATAATTTACTTTATATTGCCTGTTACAATGAAAAGATAATGGAATTATTGAAAAAAACTTCAGTGTATTCCATTGTGTATATGTACCACAGTTTTTTTAGCCACTAATTTGTTGTTCGTCACTTGGATTGTTTCCAGATTCTGGCTATTGTAAATAGTGCTGCAATATATATAGGAGTGCAGAGGGGTGCAGCTGTTAGAAAAAGTGAAGTCTGCTTATACATGGATGGACATAGAGACTATTATGCTGAGTGAAATGATTCAGAGGGAGAGAGATAGACATAGAATAATCTCATTCATCTGTGAGACATAATAAAAATAAAAGACAGTGTAGGAATGATATCCAGAGACAATAGAAATGAGGAGCAGGAGAATCAGTCCATGTCAGAAAGCTTGCCACAAAAAATGGTGAATGCATTTATAGTGTTTGGTTTCAGGTAAACTTTTTTAAGTTTCTAACATCTTAAAAGCACAAAGCTTGGGGACCAGAGCACTAATAGTACAGCTGGTAGGTCATTTGCTTTACATGTGGCTAACCCAGATTCAGTTTCCATGCATACCCCAAGCCTTACCAGGAGTGATTCCTGAGCTCTGAGCCAGTGTGGCAACAAAACAAAACAAAAAAAAACCATAAATAAAATAAAGAGAAAATCTTTAAATCAGTTATTAACATATAGCTCATACTGGATTTATCCTCAGATAATGACTTTAATAACATCATTGTGAGATCTAGCAATTTCCACAAAAATTTTTTACTAGATTATTTTTGTAATAATTTTTAGAAATTGAATCACCATGTTCTTTTTGTTGTTGTTGCTTTACAAACATGTTCAGAGTTGGGTTTCAGTTATTAAAAAGAACACACACACACACACACACACACACACATCCCCTTCAACAGTATAACCTTCCCACCAATCTCTCTAAACCTCCACCCTCTGTATTCAAGACAGGCATTGTAAAAAAAAAAAAAGACAGGCATTGTATTTCTCACACTACCATGATATTTGTTAGTGGAGTTTCTTCTCTAACTGCACTCGCCACTCTTTGTGGTAAGCTTCATATTGTGGCCAGTCCTTCCAGCACTCATCTCTATTGTCTCTGGGTATTATTACAATAATGTCTTATTTTCTTAAATCCCATAGATAGGTGAGACTATTCTGTGTCTATCTCTCTCCCTCTGACTTATTTCACTCAACGTAATAGTTTCCATGTCCATCCATGTATAGGAAAATTTCATGGCTTCTTTTTATCTGACAGTTGCATAGTATTTCATTGTGTATATGTACCACAGTTTCTTTAGCCACTCATCTGTTGTTGGACATCTGGGTTGTTTCCATATTCTGTCTATTGTAAATAGTGCTGCAATAAATATAGGTGTGAGGAAGGCATTTTTATATATATGAGGAATCTCTGTATTTTTTTTCCATAAAGACTGGACTATATGGCATTCTCACCAGCAGTGAATGGGAGTTTCTTTCTCCCCACATTCCCACCAGCGTTGATTGTTCTTGTTTTGTTTGTTTGTTTGTTTTATGTCTGCCAGTCTCTGTGGCATGAGATGGTACTTCATTGTTATTTTGAATTTGCATCTCTCTGATGATTAGTGATATGGAGCATGTTTTCATATGACTTTTGGCCATTTGTATTTCTTCTTTGAAAGGTGTCTGTTCATTTCTTCTTTTGTATTTTGATAGGGTTAGATTTTTTTTTCTTAAGTTCTGTCAGTACCTTGTATATCTTAGATATTAGTCCCTTATCTGATAGATATTGGGTGATGTTTTTATTATGAAGTATGAGCTTATCTAGTTTCAAAGTCATGTAAGAATCAAATATCTCAATATGGTCCTGAGAGATATTAGAACGAGCTGAGGGAGACTTTAAACTCAAAAGCTTGTGTTTGGAGTAGAATTATTCAAAGTCTCACTCAGACGTTGGTTTTTCTCCTCTCTGAGAATTACAACAGGATCCAAGTTCTTTGTAAAGGATCATTGTGGTTAATGATAGATGAATTATTTGAGTCCATTATAAGGCTTTCTTGCTTTGGGGTGTTTTTGTTGAATTGGTGTTTGGTGGGGAGGCCACTCATAACAAGGAACTCTGGGGTCATTCCAGGTGGTGTTGAGGATTGAGCTGCTTAGCTCCTTGAGCTATTTGCCTGGCCCAGGGTAATTTCTCATCTGTCTGTGTTTCTTCTGCCTCTGGCCTAGTGCTTATTGCTCTCTGCTTGGCATTTGATACCTCCTTTCCTCTACCACACCTGCCTCTCTCTGGCATTGGTTGAATCTTTCAAAGTTAATGGGGAGACATGTCTGCTTTTTCATAGCAGTAGGTGTGAAAGGATAGAAACAGAAAACATGATTGTAGGATAGAAAGAAGGCTGGGGGACAGGTGCAAATAGGGCTCTTTGGCACATGACAGATCTGAACACCTACTCACTTAGTTAATCCTGTTCATTTCCTTTCCTTGTGCTTTGTTTATGAAAGAGGTACTATTACTATTTGACCAATGGAATCCCAAAAGATATGATTGCTGAAGAGGAAGAAGAAGTAATGGTTCGGATTTCAAAGCTGATTTCTAACACACTGTTGACAAATCCTGCCTTGGAACCTCTGATGTTGGTCCTCACAGAAGAGAAGGAACATGGCTACTACTTTAGCCTCATGAAAAGCATTGGTAAGATTGGACATTAATGGGACAGGAGATTTCTAGATGGAAGGTTCCTGTTTTTCCATAAGCACATTGGTCTCTCTGAGAAATGCCCAAAATGTCATTTAACCCTTAGTTTCCCATCAGCCATCTCTCCACTCCATCTTTCCCGTCTACATCAACACTTTCCATACTTTAATGTGTATCCATATAACCTGGGGATCACATTAAAACACAAATTTTGGGTCCAGGAATGTGAGTTAGTGGTAGAACACTTGCCTTGCAGGCATTAGATCCTAAATTGGAGAGGGATCCTGGGATCCTAAGATTTTTCATTTCTAACAAGTCTCCATATGACACAGATGCTGTTTATGAAAGGCAACACTATGAGGAGTAGAAACCTATGAAAATTTATTTTGTTAGTTAATTTGTTAAATAATTTTACAGTGGCACCAATATTATTATTTTATACTTGCTGTGTTGCTACATCATACATTTTATACTTGCTGTTTTGCTACATCATACTTCACCTAAAAATTCTGATTTTAAGCCTCATTTCTTTTGCAGTACAGGAACTTTGTCTTTTTTTTGTTTTATTGTTTTTTTGTTTATTTCTACTTTTATTTTCTTTGACAGTGAAAATGTATCATTGAAAACTCCTCTCAGCTCAAAATCTTGAGCATTCTGCTCATTTTCAACAATATATTTTATGAAAACAGATGTGATATGAAGGTCTTTAATCCAGGGCGGGAGTGCTCACTTTGGCAGCACATATACTAATCCAGGGCCAGAGCAGTGGCACAAGTGGTAGAGCATTTGCCTTGCACGTGCTAACCTAGAACAGACTGCAATTCAATCCCCCAGCATCCCATGTGGTCCCCCAAGCCAGGAGCAATTTCTGATTGCGTTGCCAGGAGTAACCCTGAGCTTTACAGGGGGTGGACTCCAAAACAAACAAACAAACAAACAAAAAGGTCTTTAATCCACCTTGAGTTAATCTCTGTTCAAGATAAGGGTCTAGAGGCTGGAGAGATAGCCTGGAGGTAAAGCTTTGCCTTTCATGCAGGAGGACATTGGTTTGAATCCCAACATCCCATAAAGTATAGTAGTTTGGGTGTTTGCCTTTCTTGGAGCCAATACAGGCTTAATCCCTGGTATCCTGAATGGTTCCCAAGCCTTCCAAGAGCACATAGCTTGAATACTCTGACCACTGCCAAGTATGCTCCTCCCAATAAAACCAAGCAAAATATAAAAATTGTTATAAGAATTTTGATGGAGACTGCTTTGCATCTATAAATTACTTTAGATAAAATGGTCATTTTAATAGTGTTGATTCTATCCATGAACAAGGAGTTTCCATTCCCTCGTGTCTTGTTTTTTACCCTTCATTTGTGACTTATATTTTTTTCCTAAATAGGCATACTAATAGATAAATTTCTAGATCTTTAAGATCTTTAAGTTTTTTTAAATATTCTTTTAAAAATATGCTTTTTTAAAATATGCTTTTTAAAAATAGAATAGCATTTAGTTATGCTTGTTTTTGTTGCTTGTTTGGAGACTATACCCACTGGTTCTCAGAGCTTCTTCTTGGCTCAGAGATCATTCCTGATTAGTTCAGGAGACTCTTTGGGTACTGCAGATCAAATTCGGGTCATCCATGTACAAGGCAAGCACCCTATCTGCTATACTATTCCTTTGACTTCATTATAGGCACACTTTTAAGTTTGGTTGTTGTAGGTGGGAAGACCTTGTCTTTCTAAGCTAAGAGTCATTTCTTACCAGCTGTTCTAACAGCTCTTTCACTTTGGGCTTTCTTAAAATGACAGAGTATTTTATTGAGAAGCTATTAATGAGTGAGTTCACACTGTATAATGATGGTGATTAATAAAAACAATATCATGATAATGATGTGGGATCCTGTATGAACATTGAGTAAGCTTTAGAACTGTCATGCTCCCCATGGGAAAGAAAATAGTTCTGTTCTCACAGAAATAAAATCAGGTAGGTTTTCTTCCCATCGGGATATTCTGTGGGTTCCCTAGAATGCTTTGGTCCTTTACTCTGGCTAGTGAGTACTGAGCCATTTTCTTTTTCCTTTAAAGTCATTATTTCTCATCAGTTAACGGAGGTACTTTACAGGATTCCTCTTTACCTCTGAAATAGTTTTGATGGGCTTTGTTTGTTTGTTTGTTTGTTTGGGCAGGTCTCCATGTGTGAATACAGAGCATTTCTGAGTGAAAATGGGCAGAGAATCCTTTACATTTTGTGCTAAAGCCAAGAATGCCCACATTTTCTTCTTAATAATGAGGTTTTTTTCCTTCTTGGTTACAGTTGATTACATTCTTATGGACCCACTGGAGAGAAAGCGACTCTTCATCAATAGTATTCCTCCTTTGTTTCCACAACGGGTGATCCGGGCCCCTGTGCCCTGGCACAATGTTTACATTAATGCTAAGAAATGGAATGAGGAGCACTTGCACTCAGTGAATCCCATCATGCTCAAACTGAAGGACCTGTGGTTTTCGGAGTAAGAAAATTTCCCTCTCAATTTCCTTTACTGCCTTCCTTCCCCTTCCTGCTTTCTTTCTTTTTTGCTTTTGCATAAAATATACTGGGCACACCTGGAGTAGCCCTGCTCAAAAGTATAATGAAAAAGAAAAGTCTAGAACTATAATGTGCATATGAATCTATATGTGAAATCTAAAGTGGCTGTCCGAGTATTCCCACAACACTCAGTGTCCAAGCATTGCAACACACCATAGTTGGAGTACAGACTCGGATCCTATGCTGGTATGAATTTTTACTATGTGGATTCATAGATCATGGGAGTGTGTTGTAACATCTCTGTGCTTTGAAATTGGGGATGAGTTTCTATTTTATAGGGCTGTTGGGAGAAATAAAAAACGAAGTATATGCAAAGTACTTAGAATGTGACTGATACAAGTCATGATTGACTATTAGTTAGGCATTATTACTTCCATTCTAACATATGTAACAAAGAATTTTAATCATTGGCTTAAATTTTTGTCTCTCCTTTGCCTAGATGATGTTTAGAGGTTGGGATCTTATTCCTTTTAAGTAACTCAGTGGTAGCAGTAAACTCTAAAGTGTCAGGAGTAAACTCTCCTGCAATGAGCAATGGTCTCAGTTATATTCTTCTGTGAACAATTCCAGGAGCTCACGGGCAGCATATATGCCCTCCCTTTTTCCCTAAATTGAAATATAATTCATAGACCATAACATTCACTCCTTTAAAAATGTGCAAATTAAGTCATGGTGCTTCAATATATAATATATGTACACATATAATTATATATAAGTTATATTTATATAATATATTAACACAATATTAATATTATATTATATAACATAGTATAACAAATTAACATATACTTAATATTAATATATTATATTATATATATAAATTAAGATAAAAACAAAATTCCAGACAGTTTTAGGATATTCAAAAAATTGCAATTTATACTATTACTATTACCTACTACTACTACTACTAGTAGTAGTTGTAATACTTCTACTGCTATTATTACTGCTTCTACTTTATGAATATAAATATATACCACTCCCTGAAGTGCTCAGGGCCTTTATTGGAACTGTGCTCTGGAGAGACCTCTAATGATATTCAAGGTACCCAGTAAAACCATAATAAACAGGCACATGTTCACTTGTTAATTTATCAGTTTTTGCCATTAAATCTAATCTATCTTTTTTGTTGTTGTTGTTTTTTGTTTTTTGGGCCACATCTGGTGACACTCAGGGGTTACTCCTGGCTATGCACTCCAGGCATATGGTATATGCTATGCTCCTGGCTTGGGGAACTATGTAGAATACCGGGGGATCGAACCGGGGTCCATCCTAGGTTAGCACATGCCAAGCAGACACTTTACTGCTTATGCCACCATTCCAGCCCCAATGTATCTTTTTTGTTTGTTTGTTTGTTTTTGTTTTGGGGCCACACCTAGCGGTGCTCAAGGGTTACTCCTGGCTATCTGCTCAGAAATAGCTCCTGGCAGGCACGGGGGACCATATGAGATGCCGGGATTTGAACCAACCACCTTAGGTCCTGGATGGGCTGCTTGCAAGGCAAACACCGCTGTGCTATATGTTGGGGTTGAAGGTGCTTTAATTTCTTGGCCTTCAAACTGCTAAAACATTTTTCATTCATTTTCTTACATTTTCTACAAAGTTCCAGGTCCTGCAGAACTTTGTGTGCTTGCTTGGCATTGTTTTCATGCCCTAGAGACAGCAGTGAGCTAAACTTTCTTGGGCAGGGATAATAGATAAGTAAATTATGTTGCATGTTAGAGGATGACAGATGTTATAAAAAGGGAAATTAACCCAATAAGGAATGTGGTTTGGGAGAGGTTAGGCTAAAGGGCTCAAGTTTTCAACCACATTGTAGGAATCTGAAAATCCTGTCATCCACTCCTATAAGTAAGAGCCCCTACTAGCTCTGGACCCCCCAGTGGAGGGCATGACCTGCACAGTCATACATAATTGCCTCAGGCAACCTTTACTAGGAAGGTGACATCTGAGTTAAAGATGAAAGACTGGGGTCTGGAGTGAATGTACATTGGTGGGGTGTTTGCTTTGTGTGTGGCTGACCTGTGTTCGATCCCTGGCATCCCAAATGGTCTCCCAAGTCTGCCAGGAGTGATTTCTGAATGGAGAGGCAGGAGTAACTCCTGAGCAGTGTCAGGTGTGGCCCATCCCCACAGTTAAAGTAAGATGGAAGACTGAGTGCTGAAGAGATAGTACAGTGGGTGGGATACTTGCCTTGCACCCAGCCAATCCTATCAATCTAATTATAGTCCCCAGGAGAAACTCCCTGATCATAGAGACAGGAATAAACTCTAAAGTCCATCCTATGTGACCACCCTATATGGCCCCAAACCAAAAAGCAAAAAATCAAACAACCCTAAAATAAGAGACTGGGTACTGAGACATGGGGAACAAGATTTGCTGACAGAAAAAATTGCAAGACTCAACCACTGCAGGTTGGATGACATCGAAGGAAAAGTGAGGATATGTGTGTTCCTGGCGCAGAGGATGGGGAGGCAAATAGAGGAGAACTCAGAGAGGTCTGGGAGCACAAAGAGCAAAGGGGGAAACTAGGCTGCATCAAACCTTGTAGGGCCACATGCAGACTCTGATTTTTGCTTCCAAATGGGAAGTAACTGGAGAAAAATGCCAGCAGAGAAATAAAATGACCTGACTTAAATTGATCACAGGTTCCCTGCTATTGGGGAAAAGTCATCTTGTTTCACTCACTTTCTTTCATCATCCTCAAAGTGGCAGGAGTTACAGGACTGAGAATCTGGTTTGGGATTACAGTAGGGAAGAGGTAGGTCTACACACTTAGGAGGAAAGTGGTCTTTAAGATACCATTTTGGCGGGGCCAGCGCGGTGGTGCTAGAGGTAAGGTGTCTGCCTTGCCAGCGCTAGCCTAGGATGGACCACAGATCCACGATTCGATCCCCCGGTGTCCCATATGGTCCCCCACCCCCACCCCAAGCCAGGAGCGACTTCTGAGCGCATAACCAGGAGTAACCCCTGAGCGTCACCGGGTGTGGCCCCCCTCCCAAAAAAAGATACCATTTTGACAAATAACAATTTTGACAATAACAAAGTTGGTGTCTTGCTTGTCCTGGGCCGAGGTCTTCTCTCTTATACAGAGCTTTGATTTGTCCACTTGCTATCCCAGGTCTCAGCTAGTAAAATACCAGGTTAGTGACAAGGTTGCTTTCTTCAGATGGGTTACTTAGAGCAAGGGCATATAGGAAGACTTGGGATCTTACTACTAAGTTGACATCTACTTTTTTATAAGATTTATTTTTTATTTTTGGGGCCATACCCGGTGATGCTTCAGGTGATGCCAAGGGTTCGAATCAGGGTCCATCCTGGGTCAGCCGTGTGCAAGGCAAATGCCCTGCTGCTATGCCATCGCTCCAGTCCCTTTATAAGAATTTTTTTGAATTTTCTACTCTAGTCAGACTACCAGTTCTGCCCTACACTGCACCTAGGTGCTTGGGGGACCACATGGGATGCTTGGGTTAGAACTTGGGTTGGCTGTGTGGAAGGTAAGTGCTCTAACCACTGTACTATCACTCCAACCTCTCAGTAGATTTAATTTTAATCTGCTTATTTCCTGTCTTTGAAGAAGGAAAACATAGCATGTGCCCTTTGAAGCTTCCCTATAGACTTTGTTGTTAAGCATCTTCTCCACTTAAGAATTTTTTTCCCTCTTTTGAGCAGGTTTAAAGATCTCAGGTTTGTTCGCACAGCAGAATTATTGGCAGGAAAATTGCCTCTGCAGCCTCACGAATATCAAGAAGTGATTGAGAAACATTGTATGGAAGCACATCAGATTCTTCTGAACAAGTCAGTATTTGGCGTTGGTTTCCTACAAACTGGAAAATCTAAGGGAAAACTGGTTTCTAGCCTGAGGTTGCACAAGTTGCTGACTTCCCACCAATGATTTTCTCCATCTTCATTCTTCAATGTCCTCAACTCCCTAACAGCCTTTTTAAAGTTCTTTTAGAACAGGGTCCTCAAACTTTTTCAACAGGAGGTCAGTTCACTGTCCCTCGGACGGTTGAAGGACCGAACTATAGTTAAAAAAATAAAAATAATGGGGGCTGGAGAGATAGCATGGAGGTATGGCATTTGCCTTACATCCAGAAGGACTGTGGTTCAAATCCCGGCATCCCATATGATTCCTTGAGCCTGCCAGGAGCGATTTCTGAGCGTAGAGCCAGGAGTAATCCCTAAGCGCTGCCAGGTATGACCCAAAAACAAATAAACAAATAAATAAATAAAAATAAAAATAATGAACAGTAGTGGCCCGCTGGCCCTAGTTTGAGGACCCCTGCCAGAGCCTGAGAGGAGGAGTCAAGAGACAGAGGAGGGGAGTTGGAGAGTGTGGTGCACATCCCACACACGGGCACATCCCACAGAGAGCAGCGATGAGTCAGTTGCTAAGTAGGACAGACATAAGCAGCCAAAACACCCAGTGGGCCAGCTAAATCTCTCAGTTGGTACATGTGGTCTGGGGGTTGGTAGCATAGTTTGAGGACCTTTGTAAATCTCCTGACACTCCTTATTGAGGGAGCCACTTCCATCCCCTTTCTCTGAAATTATTTAGAACCTCCTAGATTACAAGGCAAGTACACTAGAACGACTCCTATTCAGGTGGTCCACATAAAGCACTAGAAGTTTTTAAGATAAGAAGGTTTCAGATACTTTCTTTGTAAATACCTGCAGAACTATTCTGCTCTAATAAAATAAAGATAAAAACCTTAACTTTGTGTTGTTATAACCAGATTTAACACACACACACACACACACACACACACACACAAAGTAGCTGCTCAGCAAATAGAATTGTAACTTCTATAACTTAGACTATTCCTAGTAGTGCTTTTCTAGCAATCATGAAAAGAGGAGATTGAATGACAGGTCAGTGTTTTTCAGCTGGGGATTAGAACTTGGAGCAAGTAAGAATAATGAGGCATCTGTATCATCTTTGATTTTTCAAATTTGTCCTATTATCTTCTAGCAGTCACTACCATATGACAACTTAGGGGTCCCCCCTTTTTTCCTTTTCCTTTTTATCTCATGAAATCTGAGTCAGGGTGAGTCAGGGAGAGAAGTTCAAACATTGAGTTGCTCCAGCAACTCAATCTCAGACTACAATGAACAAACCATATATATATGTATACATATGTATATATATATATATACACACATATACACACACACACACACTTTGAGCAGCACATACTACCATTCTCCTCTGTTTATTTGCATATTATTGATGGAAGAATAGCATCTTTATTGAAATGTTACTGGTATTTTCCCCCAAGAAAGGAGAGTTGATCAATGAGATGGACTGGGATCTGAAACTATGAATTTGCAAAGTTGCTTAGTGGAAAATGTGCCATTTCCTTTATCATGAAGATGAATAAAGTGGCTGACAAGACTTCTCAGAGCTCAGGAAAAGTTGTGTCTCTGTATCTTTACAGGTGGATCCCTGAGTGCTCCCAGATATTTTCTTCACAGAAGCATCATTGGGTCCATTTTGCACCCAAGAGCGAGTATGAACCCTCCCGTGGCATTGAAGAATATTTTGCTTCTGTTGCATCCTTCATGGCACTCCAGCTGAGGGAGATAGTCACTAAGTCTCTTGAGGACCTTGTTTCTTTTTTCATGATACACCAGGTTTGTAGACACCTACATAAAGGATCAGGACTCCCTCATATAGACTTGTGAACCAACCCAAAAAGCAAAATTTTAACTATCATAACAAAATATGACTGAATGAGGGAAGTAGAAAGCCTGTCTAGAGTACAGGCCGGTATGGGGTGGTGAGGAAGGATACTTGGGATATTGGTCATGGGAATGTTGCACTGGTGAAGGATTTTATATATAAAAACTCAAAAATAAAGAAAAGAAAAGAAAAGGCCTCCCAATTCTTACCACAGGCTGTGTTCTTTACACTGACTATATAGAAAGAGGAGGTACAGTAAATGCACCCCATATACACCTCAACCCAGGCCCTTTGCCTAGTCTGTATTGTTAATTGGGGGACCAAAAAAACACAAAAAGAAAAATTTTTGTTTGTATACACAGGTGGTGTGTTTTAAATTTGTTAAAAATTATCTATCTTAATATGCAACAAATTAATTTAATAGCCAAACAAACAAAACAAAAACCATAAAAGGAGGGGTTGGAACTATTGTACAAGGATTCAGGCACTTGCCTTGTGGCTGACTGAAGTTCCTCACAAAAACTACATATAGTCCCCTGTGATACCTGCGTGCAAGAGCCAGAAGTAAGCCCTGAACACTGCAGAATGTAACATTCCCCCCCCCCCCCACAAATAATCTATAAAAATAGAAAATAGTTAAGAAAATGGTCTTGCTTAAAGGCAGAGTATAAAGAAATAAAGGTATAAACATGTAGAGACATGATCAATATGGCATTTGCCTTGCATGCGGCTGACCCAGGACAGACCTTGGTTCGATCCCTGGAGTCCCATATGGCCTCCAAGACAGGAGCAATTTCTGAATGCATGGCCAGGAGTAACTTCTGAGCATCACCGGGTGTGGCCCTAAAACAAACAAACAAAAAAATCTAAAAAGAAAAAAAGAAATGTTAACTCTCTAAAGTGAATTGCTATACAGATGTCATTGTAATCATCTACTTTGTTAAAGATATCAAATAACTTCTACTTTAAAACTCCACACAAAGGGAAAACAGTTTTTGTTTATATGAAGTAGAGGAAATTTAGGAATATTTGGTAAATAGCCAATACATGACATAAATGCAAATAACAAATGTTTATCAATAGTCTTTAAACAGATATAGAAATAGTTAAAATAAGTTATTTGGGCAAATATCTTACAGCTGTTCTAATTTCCTTGGACACTAAAATTTCTGAAAGTCTAGTTGTGTCACTAGAAATTTCCATATTTGGTCCAAAGAGATAGTACAGCAAGTAAGGCATTTATACCTATCACCACATATAATCCTCATTGGCCTGCCAGCAGAG